>NC_012878.2:17469393-17659963 GCF_000003195.3 Sorghum bicolor | reverse complement strand
GCTCAAAAGATTCGTGTCGTCAATTCCGACCAAACTATGTAATTAGTTTTTATTTTCGTCTAAAGATACGATGTGACGGAGAATCTGGAATATTTTGCAAAATTTTTTGGTAACTAAACAAGGCCCTGGAGAAAGAAAAAAAATGAAAAAACATATGAAAAAATAGAGAAAGAAAAAATTCATAATGTATATGTATATTAGGCCCTGTTTAGTTCCTCATCCAAAAATAAGACAGAGAAAGAACCCTAGTACTCGCCGTTGTAACCTTTGCAGCGCTGTTGTAGTCGCCATCGTGGAGCACCGCTGCGGAACACACACACACATGTACACACACTTGATCATCCAGGGCCGATGCGCGCGTGCGCGCGCGCACACACACACATCGGATCGATGTCTCTCTGCCGTCTATCTCTCTCTCACACACACATACATATGTAAATGTGATATAATATTTGTTCCCTCTTTCTTCCTTCTTCCAGATCGAAGTCTCTCTGCCGTCGTCACCGAAGTCCCCGTCGAGTCTCCGCACCGACCGCCTTCTCTCCGCCGTCTCACCGCCTTCAAACTACAGGTATGTCGAGATGGATCTATTAGTGGTACAATTAGTGCTATAATTAGTGACACAATTAGTGGTATAAATTAGTGGTATAATTATGATATATTTAATTATTAGCAAATGATATACACTAAACCCTAAACCTAAGTCCTAAGCCCTAAACCCTAAACCCTAAACCCTAACCCCTAAACCATAAACCCTAAGCCCTAAACACATATACTCTCTCTCTCTCTCACTTATTTGTGACTGGTTCAGATCATGCCACTTTTGTTAGCAAATGATGTAAACCCTAAGCCGTAAACCCTAAACCTTGAAACCTAAGCCGTAAACTGTTGCGGAAAACCCTAAGTTGTAAACCCTAGTTTTATATATTATTTCCTTGTCAGGTATACACAGTAGTGCTAGTAGTCATGTGTCACCAATTTCTTATAAATCTAGAATATTGCCTCTGCTCAAATTCATATATATTTATTTATATTCATGTATATTATAGTACCAATTTCTTATTTATTTTCACGTAATATATATACGATGTTCTTTAATGTAATTAGTGATGTTCTATGGTGTATTTAGTTTTTTTCACGTAATATATATTTGATGTTCTATAACATATTTTAGCGATGTTCACATAGTATACATATAGTGTTCTGTGATGTATTTAGTGATGTTCACACAATATATATGCGATGTGATGTTCTATAATTTATTTAGTGATGTTCTATAATGTATTTAGTAATGTTCACTTACTATTAGTGGTACAATTAGTGGTATAAATTAGTGGTACAATTATGATATATTTAATTGTTAGCAAATGATATACTCTAAACCCTAAACCTAAGCCCTAAGCCCTAAGCCCTAAACCCTAAACCCTAACCCCTAAACCCTAAACCCTAAACCCTAGTTTTATATATTGTTTCCTTGTCACGTATACACAGTAGTGCTAGTAGTCATGTGTCACATATTTCTGCAGAAATGGCCAATCCGACATAACACGAAGAGGAAATGATGAACCTGATCTGCGGTCCCACTGAAGAAGTTTATCACGATGATCGCGAAGGCGATGAGAACCCTGAGGGCATCGATGACTGCTCTTAGTATTTGGTCGACCCAAATAAGCAAGACAATGCTGGCCAGCAGGTCTGTAATATGGCTGTCTCCTTTGTTTTTACAGATATAATTCGAAATAATATCTTGTATTAAATTGTCTTGTTTCTTTCTACATAGCCCTCTGGCTCGACGACAACCACGGGGACCAGCCAGAGAGTACGAGGCCCAAAGAAGCCTATGGAGGGCCGGTTAGTAATCTCAGAATTTGAGGAAGCAACAGGCAAGCCACTTGGACCCCATTCAAGGGCCTTCGTGAACCACTTAGGGTACCTTGTCTGGGATAGGATCCCAATCAGTGTCCGTGAATGGAAGGAGAACAAGAAACACCCAGAAATCAGTTATGTCTCTAGACGTGACAAGGAGCTACTCTGGGTGATGTCTTGCAACATTTCACACTAGAGACAAATGATGAACAGTTGAAGGAAAGAGTCTGAGATTGGTCTATGAAGAAGATGGCACCAATGTTCCAGAGCTATAAGAAGCGTCTATATCAAGACTACATCAAGAAAAACATGACTCCAGATTTCAACTCTCTGAACTATGCGAAGCTACGGCCGTTTTGGGACGACTTTGTACGGTTCAAGATGTCCGAAGAGGCTCAGGAACGGGTGAGAAAGAACCAAGAGAATGCCCGGCGCAAGACCTACCACCACACGATGGGATCAGGTGGCTACCAAACCGCCGTTCCTAAGTGGGAAAAGGCCAAAAAGGAGTTAATCGACAGGGGGTTGGTGTCCGAATCCCTCGAGTGGCCTGAGTGCGCGAAGCACTGGTTTTTCGCTCACGGAGGCTCACTAGACCTTGAGACCAGAAAGGTCGTGTATGGGGAACGCATCCAAGCTATTGTGGAAAGATTCCATCAAGCCCGCTCCATCGCTGAAAGTGGAGAATGGCAGCCGAATAGAGATAAAGATGAGTTGACATTCGCCCTGGGGAACCCTGAGCACGGTGGACGGACGAGAGGCTATGGCACCGTGTCGTGGGAACATGCCTTCCCTGCTGATAGGGAAACTTATAGAAGCCGCTAGAGAAAGAAGGAAGAGGACAGGGAACGGATACGCAGATTGGAGGAAGGACTCATAAAGACCCAAGAAGTGGCTCAACGGGCCCTTGAGCGGGAGCAAGCGCTGAAGGCCACAATGGATGAGAAAATCCAAAATGTCGTGGAGGAAGCTGTAACTTCCCGCCTCCAAAGCTTGTCACAGCCACCGGCCGCCAACATCAGCCCTTGCTCAGCTCATCTAAAGAGAAGTTGTGCTTCTACGGAGGCGCCTGCGAGGCAAGTTGATGACGTAGGGCTGCGATTCTCGGTGGATGACGTCACCGCTCCGTTGACGTCTTGTGAGCTCCATATTCTGGAGGGCGATGGCACGGTAAAGGTGGCTACCAGTGTCGTATCTCCTGTCGACCCCACCAAGACACCAAGGATCCACTCTGTCCCAATACCAGCCGGATATGCTTGTGTCTCGGTGGATAGAGTGGACAGAGGCCGTGAAAATGTGCCTCTCAATATCGAAGGCGGTGATGGAGAGAAGACACTTGGTGAAGCAGAGAAGACATTCATATGTTGGAGTAAACGGTACATCATTATTCCTGGGGTGCCACCGCCACAACCGAACCCTAGCAGGTGCAGATTATTGTGGACGCTACTGCTTTTTCTATAATTATATACTGTATCAAATTACATTTAGTCATGTATACATATACCTTATTTGTTTTTCTTCAAATCTAGGGCCTCCCCCCACCGAAGTCCGTCTGTCCATTCACCGCATGACCATAGTGCCGTGGGACACGACGACGACGTACAAGAGAAGTCCGCATCCCCACTACCGGCCGCCGCATCTCCTCCACAAAGGAATCCAGCGCCGCCCGCAGTCGAATCTCCTCCACAATAGCAAGCTCCACCTGCGCCGCTGCCTCCACCAATGCCGACAACGGCCGCCGCCTCATCGGCACCGGCTGGTGCTGCATCGAGGAGGAAGAGGTCGTCCACCGAGACACAGAGATCACTCCAACCACCTGCGGCAAAGAGGAAAGCTTTGAACACGAAGATCCTGAAGACGACCAAGCTTCCATATGAGAAGACCGATGAGGAAGTGCTTGCTGCAAGAAAAGCGGAAGTCAAAGCATTCTTTGAAAATGCAAAGCTAATAGAAAAGCAGAGCAAGAGCCGCCATACCTAATGTATCCTCGTTCAAAGCTACGTCAAGTGGTGCAGAAAATTACAGACGCGAACCATGCTGCGAGTAAACAACCAGAGTCAACAATATCAGACTACGACCGTACTGTCCTGAAGAAAATCAAGGCAGACAAAAGAAAAGTCCAGCAAAAAGTTGCACAACTCGGCGAACAAGCGCAACAATCAGTTCAGCCACTAGTGGTTGCGAATGAGTACGGTTCAAACGCCAACTTGTTGGCAATGACTATACCTACTAATGTGGACTTAGATGAACTCGGGAATTGGATGGAAGGAACTGGGCTGCCCCAAGAAGCACTTCTAGGGCGTACCGATGCGCCAATCCCCGGAGGTGTCGATGACTATCAGAGTTGGTACATTTACGGCAGGAGTATGTTGAAAGGATCAAGATGCCCAAGAGGGGGGGGTGAATTGGGCTTCTCTAAAAATTTAAGCAGCCTATAAGCTCCAATTCAACCCCTTGTGCCTAGTGTGACTTAGAGAGCTACCGGATAAAAGTTTTGCAACCTAGTTCCAATCCTATTCTAGCATGGCAATTCTAAGAATGTAAAAGCACAAAGTAAATGCTAGAAAGTAAAGGAGTAGTGGAAGAAAGTGCTCGGCGATGTTTTGCCGAGGTATCGGAGAGTCGCCACTCTCCACTAGTCCTCGTTGGAGCACCCGCGCAAGGGTCTTGCTCCCCCTTGGTCCGCGCAAGGACCAAGTGCTCTCTACGGGCTGATTCTTCGACACTCCGTCGCGGTGAATCGCCCAAAACCGCTCACAAGCTTGACACGAGCCACCCACAAGAACTCCGGGTGATCTTCGTGCCTCCGACCACCACCGAACCGTCTAGGTGATGGCGATCACCAAGAGTAACAAGCAAAGAACTCTCACTTGACCCAAACAAGGCTATAGAGAGTGGTGGATGCACACTTGACTCTTGGAACTCACTAGAGAAGGATTCTCTCAAGAAATCACTCAATTCTCAATCCTCTCTAGGCTCTTGCAACTCTCTTGCTCCACAAACAAGTTTCTCTGATGTTCAAATGGGCAAGAGAGCTTTCATGGACGAGATGGAGAAGTATAAATACTATCCACGAAGTCCAAAGGTCGGCCAACCGTTTTCCACTGAAAACGGGGTCACCGGACGCACATTATGTTGCACCGGACGCACTGCACCGAGCGTCCGGTGTAACATAACGGCTACCTGTACTTCTCTCTGACAGGTCACCGGACGCTAACTTTCAGCGTCCGGGGCACCGTCCGGTGCTCGGGGAAACTTTACATGCTCCCTGCGCATGGGACCGGACGCTACCCGGTGCGTCCGGTGCTAGCGTCCGGTGCTCAAGGGAACTTTGCAAGCTCCCTGGGTAAGGGACCGGACGCTACCCGGTGCGTCCGGTGCTAGCGTCCGGTGCCTAACCCTAAGCACTGGCCTGTTCTAACGGCTAAGGACCTCACCGGACGCACTCACAGAGCGTCCGGTGCAGCGTCCGGTGCCCGATTGGGCACCCAAACTTCGTCGAAACGCGATCGCTCCAAAACGAAGTTGGTTCCTCACGATCTAAGGACTACCTCTGAGCTGCCTAGTGCTAGGTTTACCAAGTGTGCACCACACCTAAACCTAAAGCCTTGCCTAAGTCAAGCTACTAGATCAAAGCCCCTCTTAATAGTACGGTTAAAGGAAAACAAAGTCCTAAACTACTCTAAGTGCCCTTCTTCACCATATGGCACTTAGACCTAGTCTAGTCTTGACGATGTCCATCCATCCTTTGAAAACCGAAACAATTTCCACTATTAAGTTGGCATTTACGTCCCTATCCATCGAGTACCTATTTACCATGACCTTACCTATGACTTTGCCTCTGCAAAACACACGTTAGTCATAGTAAACAACAATGTCATTAATCACCGAAATCACTAAGGGCCTAGATGCTCTTTCAATCTCCCCCTTTTTGGTGATTGATGACAACCTCGAATATGAAAAGATTTGAGGTTTTTGAAGTGACTTGGTTTCAATAAGCATATTACAATAAGAGCAAAAGGATTAGTAAAGCTCATATCAACCAAGTCCAATACCCTGCATTCAAATATGTGAGTGGTATACGACAGGATATAAACATAAGGCTCATAAGTACATCGGAGTAAAAATGCGGAAGCAAAGGTAATATGAGCCAAAACACATGACATTAAGATATCATAATAACCACAAGTCATGTCTCACAACCAAAGTATCTCACACAAGTGCAAAGCATAAAAGTAAACATGATGCATGATAAAGTAGCACACATAAAGAGTATCTCAAAAGAATAAACTCCCTCTCTAGCTCTAGCTCCCTCTCTAGCTCTAGCTCCCCCTAACTCCCTAACTCTCTCATACGCACTCTCTCCCCCTTTGGCATCAAGCGCCAAAAACCTAAGAAGACGGCGGAGGAGGCGGAGCAGAAGAGTCCCTCGGCGCGGCCATGAAACGAGCTGCATCATCTGAACTATCGGCCGTCGAGGCAGAGGAGGTGGAGTGACCCTCTGAAGCTGCAGGTGCTGGTGAAGCGGTCCGGGTCTGCTCTGGAGCTGTCACAGGCTGTGCTGGCTGCTCGAGTCCGGCTGACGAAGCTGGCACGGACTCGGTCGGTGTAGCTGTCGTCTCTGGTACGGTAGTAGACGGTGCAAGCTGCTCGGACGACGCTACGGACGACGACAAAAGCTCTGTAGTGGTAACTGGCGTCGTAAAGACTGCAGGAGCCTGCAGAGGAGGAGGCGTAGGGTCACCAGTCAGAGCACTATAGGTGAAGCTGAGGTGCGGATCTGTCTGCGTATCCCACACAAGCTGTGACGCTGATGCTGATTGAGGAGTGAAGCCTGAGCGGAGAGGAGTGAACTGAGGTACCTGCTCAAAGCCGGAAGAGATAGCACCCTGAGAGACCTGGTGCTATGGAGTCGAAAACGGCTGACTCTGAGCTGGTAGCTGAAGCGGCTGCTGAGACGGGCTCTGAGTCTGAGGCACTGGAGTAGGTGGCCTGACAGTCGACGTGCCTGGGAGCTGGATCTGCGGTAGCGGAATCCCTGAGGCGGCCATGAGAGCGGCCATCATCGCTGTCTGCTGGGCCTAGAAAGCAAGCTGTTGCTCCTGAAAAGTGAGAAGCTGACGCTGGAGCTCATTCTGCCTGGCCTGCATGGCTGCATTGATGGCAGCCTGATCCCTGTCACACCTCGCCTGCTCCTCAGCTGCACAGCACTGATCTGCCCTCATTCCCTCTAGAATAGCAAGCAGGGCGGGGTCTGAAGCACTCGAAGAACCGCCTGCCTCGTGGTCATGAGCTCTGGGAGGAAGGTCAGTCACTGGCGGCTGATAGTCGTCGTCTGAACTGTCTGAGGCAAAATCAAACTCGCCCTCTGCCTCTGCATCTGCAAACGCGCCAATAGCTATATCCTGCTGCTCCTCTGTCTCTGCAACTGCTGCAACTGCTGCTGTGCTGCGGGTGCCCTTAGGAGAAGGTGGGGGCACCGGTCCACGTGGAGCACGAGGAGGAGGTGCACCTCTGAGGTCGTGGTGTGCTCTCAACATCTGCCTGGGGTCGTAGTGGGGGAAGACGGTGTCCGACACTGTCAACTCCCTCTGCAAGTGAGCTGGCAGGGGCAGTGGCCTAGCACGAAGTATAAGCAGAGTGATCCAATGTGCATACGGCAACTGACGCCGGCCCCTGAAGCTCTCTGAGATGGTGTCCTCTATCTCTGAGACAATCAGATCCCACAAGTCAAACTCTGTCTGGGAGATGAGGTGAGCAACTAACCACTGCTGGATGCGAGTGAACCCGTCTCTGTAGCCTGTCCTGGGGAGAAGAGTCTTCCTCAACACGAAGTCAAGGATCCTGGCTGGGCGTGTCAAGTCTCCCACTGTCCTGCTGGAGCCCTCCCCAAAAGGTGCACGGAAGCATGGAGCCACGAAGTCGACCGGTGGTATCTCACCACCATGAGGACGACGAGGGGGATCCACATTCCCATAGCACAGCTGGTGAATCCTGGTGGGAGAGGCTCGCAGTCCAAGCACCTGTCTGGCTAACTGTGCTGTCACTCGGTAGTCGGTCCCTGCCAGTGCGTAGTGGATATAACTGTGATCTGGAGAAATCCACACTGACGCATAGAACTCTCTGACCCACTGCTCACAATAAGTACCGGGGAGCGCTAGCAGCTCTGGGAGTCCGTGGAGGTAAGTGAAATACTGACGAATATCTGCCCCGACCACGTTCCCGAGAATCTCTAGATCAATCACCCTGTGCTCCCTGAACTGAGACGGAGAGCGAACCAATGCCTCGTGAATGTCCTCCTGGACGACAGTGTAGAAGCGGGCACCGGCTCTGGGATCCCTGGCAGCTGGAAACCAAGTCGGAAACGGAACGAACCGCAGCTGCTGGATCTCTCTAGCTGACACAAGGGTGAGATCCCGGTGGATCCTGACTGGCCTCTGGCGGGAAGCTGGAGTGCCTCTAGCCGGAGTGGCATGAGCTGTGGAGGTGGACTGATCCTGCGTACCAGTCCGGGGAGTAGCCTAAGTACGAGAACGAGTCGACCTCCACAGTGGCTGCTCCTGCTCCTGTCCCTCTGCTGGACCCTCTGCCTAGGTCTCTGTCTCAGTGTCCGGACCCTCCTGAGCCGGATCCCTAACCACAAGCCTAACCCTCTGTCCTCCAATCGTCACGGTGCCTGGAGGGGATCCATGGAATGCCTCTGCCTCAAGCACTGCACGCCTCTGACGCGGCGTAAGATCATCCCCAATCCTCAAAGCACCTGCTCGACCACCTCTCTCTGCGGCCTCTGCTGCTGCTGCCACTGCCTCTGCGACCTCTGCATCTCTGTCACTGGCCTTGCGCTTCTTGGTGGCCAGCTTCTTTCCCTTGCCTTTCTCTGCCGCTGATAGGCGACGAGGAGGATCACCTCCACCATCGCCTCCTGGGGAACCTCCTGAGCCAGCTGTCGGACCACTGACGTTCTTGGTACGAGCCATTGCCAAACAAGCGTCCGACAGACAACCGACTGACAATGGAGATTAGCGCGATGCAGGGAATTGACAAGATAGGATATATATAAGAAAATATATCAACTAGAGATGAGACAAACCTATAGATCGCAAGGATAGATAAGATATGGACGCGAAAAGCTTACGATCCACGGACGAGACGCAATCCGGATGAGATCACACGACCGGAAACCTTCGGATTAGGCAACTCTCCTCCACAAGGTGCTGCAGCGGGAAGACGATCGAGATTGAAATCAAAAACTAAAACGAAAGCCTTTGACACATAAAACTCGAGCACCTTGGGCAAGGAACAAGGATCTTACCCAAACCCTAAGACTCGCGAGAAAACTTGAATCTGCGCGAGGAAGAGAATGGAGCAGATCGCGAGGCGGATCTGGGCGCCGGGGAGGACTTCCAAGAGCGCCGAGATCCGGAACTTCGACGGCGGCGGCGATCCTAGGGCACGGAGGCGACGGTTTGGCTCGGGCGATAGGCGGGAGGAAGAAGGAAACCACCGCGAGATACCCCTGGGCGCGGGCTTTATGCGCCCGCCGCGGGGTCACCGGACGCACTTAAAGTGGCACCGGACGCGTCCGGTGACCACCGGACTCATGCGCAGAGAGGTTTGCAAAACGTCATTGCACCGGACGATGGGCACCGGACGCTGGCTTTAGCGTCCGGTGCTTCAGGTCACACCAGGTGAGCACCGGACGCACCACACCGGACGCTGCAGGAACACTGTTCCTGCGTCCGGTGCGTGCAATCTAGCACACTCACCGCACCAGACGCTCAGAGGCAGCGTCCGGTGCATCGTCCGGTGCTCCTCTGAGCACTTTTCCAACTAAGCACCACGCCCGACTTTGACCCAACCAAGTTCCATCTTCAAAAGCACTCAAATAAACACCAAATGGAACTGGTATGAGTGACATCTCTCAAACCCTCAAATTTTCACAAATATTTAGCCATAGGCTTACTAGTTTTTATGAAGATAGTTCGAGAAAATCACCAAGGAGCATCATATGGCCATAAAGCTAGAGGTTTGAATCATAATGAGCTTTGAATGCTCCCCCTATCTATGGACGAACACAGCGGATGCTCAACGAATAACCGAAAAGAAACGATCAACTAACAAGCGTGCACATGATATGAGTTGTAATGCAATACTTGAAAGAAAACTAATGCTTGTTAAGTTTGATCCAAGGTTAAGCTTTTTCACACACACAAGGGGGTTATCTTAACCATGTTAGACAAGCCCTACATGCAAGTTATATTTTTAGTTTTAGTATGCATGATATGCAAAGCAAAAGTTATTTACAAGATTCAACACACAACTTTTATCTTTTAGTGAAGTTGGATAGGTCAAGCACATTAAGTTCATTTCTCAACATACAAAACCTAGCATCATCTAGGGGTTTTGTGAAGATATCCGCCAATTGATTTTCTGTTCCCACATTCTCTAGGGATATGTCACCTTTAGCAACGTGATCCCTAAGGAAGTGGTGGCGGATATCAATATGTTTTGTGCGGGTGTGTTGAACCGGGTTGTTTGCAAGTTTTACGGCACTTTCGTTGTCACACAACAAAGGTACTTTGTCTAGCACTACTCCATAGTCTAGCAAAGTTTGTTTCATGTAGAGTATTTGTGCACAACAAGCACCGGCGGCTATGTATTCCGCCTCGGCCGTTGACAAGGCAACACTATTTTGTTTCTTTGACATCCAAGAGACAAGAGATCTACCTAGGAAGTGGCACCCTCCGGATGTGCTTTTTCTATCAATCCAGCACCCGGCATAATCCGAATCGGAATAGCCTACAAGTTGGAATCTTGCACCTTTGGGATACCACAAGCCTAGGCAAGGTGTGTATTTTAGATACCTAAGAATTCTCTTGACCGCAATCAAGTGAGATTCCATAGGCATTGCTTGATATCTTGCACACATACACACACTAAACATTATATCGGGCCTAGATGCGGTGAGGTAGAGTAGACTTCCTATCATGGAGCGATAGAGAGTCTTGTCAATAGGGTTACCTCCCTCATCCAAGTCGAGATGCCCATTTGATGCCATGGGAGTCTTGATTGGCTTGCAATCCATCATCTTGAACCTCTTCAGAAGATCTTGAGTGTACTTCTCTTGAGAGATGAAGACCCCTTCCTTCATTTGCTTGACTTGAAATCCAAGGAAGAAGGATAGCTCACCAATCATGGACATCTCAAACTCCTTGGACATCAAATCACCAAATTCCTTGCAAAAATCTTCATTAGTAGAGCCAAAAATAATATCATCAACATAAACTTGGCAAATGAAAATTTCCCCATTCATTTTCTTGGTGAAGAGTGTTGTGTCAACTTTCCCAATCTTGAAGCCCTTCTCAATGAGGAAGTCCCTAAGCCTCTCATACCAAGCTCTGGGAGCTTGCTTGAGACCATAGAGAGCCTTGGACAACCGGTAGACAGGCTTGGGGTACCTAGGGTCTTCAAAACCGGGGGGTTGCTCAACATAGACAAGCTCATTAATATAACCATTTAAAAAGGCACTTTTCACATCCATTTGAAATAACTTGATGTTATGACTAGATGCATATGCAAGTAGGATACGGATTGCTTCAAGTCTTGCCACCGGTGCAAAGGTTTCACCGAAGTCAAGACCTTCCACTTGTGAAAAGCCTTTTGCCACAAGTCTTGCCTTGTTGCGCACCACTTTGCCTTGATCATCCTTCTTGTTCCGGAAGACCCACTTTGTTCCAATCACTCTTGCATCTTTGGGTCGCTCTTCAAGTGTCCATACTTGGTTGCGAGAGAAGTTGTTCAACTCCTCTTACATGGCCATGATCCAATCCGCATCACGAAGAGCTTCCTCTATAGTCTTTGGTTCATCTTCAAGAGACACAAAAGCGTGATGTTCAATAAATAAAGCATGTCTAGAACGAGTAGTGACACCACGTGATGGACTCCCGATGATGAGATCTTGAGAGTGATCTTGGAGGAGATGTGATGTTCTTCTTGGTGCCACTTGAGGGGTTGGTTGGGGAGCATCAACATCTTGTGCTTGTGCCACCGCTTGCTCATGAGTGACTTGGGTGTCTTCATGATCATCTCTCACATCCTTGTCTTCGTCTTGTGGACCTTGTGAGGTGGATGGTGGCTCAATGACTTGTACATCATCATCGTCTTCTTTAGGCTTGATGTCTCCCACCGGCATGTTCTTCATGGCATCCCTCAATGGTTCACCACCTACATCATCAAGATTATCACTTGCTCCTTGGGAGCCATTAGTTTCATCAAATTCAACATCAAATGTTTCTTCAACCATGTTTGTGGCATGGTTAAAAACCCTATATGCTTTGGACTTTGATGAATAGCCAACCAAGTAGCCAATGTCGCATCTTCTTTGGAACTTTCCCAAGTGTTGGCGCTTCTTGTAGATGTAGCACTTGCATCCAAACACTCTAAAGAATGAAACATCGGGCTTCTTCCCATTGAGAAACTCATATGGTGTCTTCTCTATGAACTTGTGAGGAAAGAGCCGGTTTGACGCATAGCATGCGGTGTTGATTGCCTCGGCCCACATCTTCTCCGAAGTGTTATACTCATCTAGCATTGTTCTTGCCAAGGTAATCAAAGTCCGGTTCTTTCTTTCTACAACCCCATTTTGTTGTGGTGTGTATGTTGAGGAGAACTCATGCTTGATTCCCACTTCATCACAATACTCTTCAATGTTGGTGTTTTCAAATTCTTTTCCATTGTCACTTCTAATTTTCTTGATCTTCACATCAAATTGATTTTGGGCATTCTTTGCAAACTTCTTGAATATTGATGCAACTTCGGCCTTGTCTTGCAAGAAGAAAGTCCAAGTGTACCGGGAGAAATCATCAACTATGACCAAGCAAAATTTGTTGCCTCCAAGACTAGCATATGTGGTTGGTCCAAACAAATCCATGTGAAGTAGTTCAAGCACTCTTGAAGTGGAGAGATAGGCTTTGGTTGGATGAGTGTTTGCAACTTGTTTGCCCGCTTGACATGCACTACAAAGTTTGTCCTTTTCAAATGTCACATCCTTCAAGCCTCTAATCAATTCTTTCTTCATCAACTTCTTGAGTGTGCCCATTCCAACATGTGCTAACCTTCTATGCCACAACCACCCAAGTGAAGTCTTGGTGAATAAGCAAGTCTTGACATTAACTTCATTGGATGAGAAGTCAACCACATATAAGTTGTTGTGCCGGAAGCCTTTGAATATCACTTCATTGTCATCTTCCTTGGTCACAATTACTTCCTTCTTCTTGAATAGGCGTTCAAATCCAAGATCACATAATTGTCCAACCGAGAGCAAATTGAAACTCAAAGATTGCACATAGAGCACATTGGTGATGGAGTTGTCATTTGATATAGCAACCTTTCCTAGTCCTTTGACTTTCCCTTTTGAATTGTCACCAAATGTGATCTTCTCTTAGTTGTCAACATCTTCATCAAGAGAGGTGAACATCCAGGGATCTCCGGTCATATGTTGAGTGCAACCACTATCAATCACCCAATGTGATCCACCGGTCTTGTAGTTCACCTACACACAAGAGATCAAGCTTGAGATTTAGGGACCCACATTTGCTTAGGGCCCTTGACCTTCTCTACTAGTTGCTTTGGCACCCAAATCTTCTTTGGCCTTTGCTTGTTTGGTGGCCCCATGAAGCTAACCTTGATCTTGCCACACTTGTCTTTCCTTACAATGTAATGAGCATTGAAGGCAAATGGTCTTGCATGCTTGGGCAAGGGTGGTGGTAGTGGTGCCTTACACTCATGAGCAAAATGTCCTTCTTGACCACACTCAAAGCATCTCTTTGGCTTTGGCTTGCTTGCTTGATCATGAGTGGCTAGAGACTTGATGAGCTTTGTTTGATGGGCCTTATAGCCAATCCCACTCTTGTCCATCTTCATGACGGTGCTCATGAAAAGCTCGCTTTGAAGGTCCTTCCCTTTTGTGAATTTTGCTAACCCCATGGTTAGGTGTTCCTTCTCTTTCTTGAGCTTGTTGTTTTCTTGAGTTAGCTTCTTGATGATTGGGTCATTGTTGCTAGCTAACTCATCCAAGATGAATGTCTCATCTTCTTCTTGCTTGTCAAACATCAAACCAAGCTTGAGATATTGATTTTCTTCCTTGAGTAACTTGTTCTCATATGCAAGCTTCTTGTCTTGATCAAGTGACTCAATCACACTTGTCTTGTGCTTGGCTTGTTCTTGCAACTCTTTCTTAAGCATGACAATCTCATCCTTGAGCTTGATAGTGTCCTCATAACTCTTGGCCACTACCACTTTCTTGCCCTTGCAATCTACACATTTGCTTGTGCTCTCCACAAGTAAGTCATCACAAGATGTGGCTACAACAAGCTTAGTAACATTGTTAGTAGCAACATGTGTTTCATCAATTGCAAGTTCATAAGCAATCTCAAGGTTGTCATAGTTTGCTTTTAGAGTTGTTAGCTCTTCTTTCATTGCTCTATATCTAGTGATAAGCTCATCATGAACACTCTAAAGTTTATCATGTTTTTCTTTGAGCTCTTTTAGAGAGAGTTTGAGCTCCTTGAGCTTAGTGGTCATGATTTCATTTTGATCTCTAAGCTCATCACTAGACTTAAGCTTTGCTAGAAGTGTTTCATTTTCAAGTTCAAGCTTTTCATTTTCACTTCTAGATTTTCTTATGACTTTAGTGTACTTATTTAGCAATTTTACAAGTTCATCATAAGAAGGTGATTCATATTCACTATCACTTTCACTACTTTCATCCTCACTTTGTACCTTCCGGTCACCCTTAGCCATAAGGCATAGGTGTGTAGAGGATGTAGATGGTGGTGAAGATGACGGTGATGGAGCATCCATGGCAATAGCGGCAACCTTCTCATCATCACTTTCATTGCCGGAGGAGTCACCACTTGAGCTCTCAATGTCGGTGAGCCAATCACCCACAATGTAAGCCTTGCCATTTTTCATCTTGTAGTGCTCCTTCTTCTTGCCACCTTTCTTCTTGTATTGCTTCTTGTCATTCTTCTCATCATCACTTGAATCATCTTGCTCTTTGTTCTTCTTCTTGTACTTGTCCGATGAGGAGCCATCTTGAGGGTTCATATGCATGTACATCTCATGAGCATTGATCTTCCCCAATATGGTGGTTGGTGTAGCGGTGGAAAGATCGCCTTGATGAAGCACGGTTACTATGTGCCCATATTTCTCAATGGGAAGCACACATAGTATCTTCCTTGCTACATCCGCTGTACTCATTTGTGTAAGCCCAAGTCCATTTAGCTCCTCTACAATGACATTCAAGCGAGAATACATTTCATTAGCATTTTCTTTGGGAAGCATCTCAAATGTATTAAGCTTGCTCATTACTAGGTGATAGCGTTTCTCGCGTTCACTCTTTGTTCCCTCATGGAGCTCACAAAGTTCCTTCCAAAGTTCATTGGCGGTTTTGTGGCTCCGAACTCGGTTGAACACCTCTTTGCAAAGGCCTCTAAAGATGTGGTTTTTGGCCTTCGCATTCCACTTCTCATTTTCTTGCTCTTGTGGAGTAAGAGCGGTGGCTCTTTCCGGAGGGGCAAACCCTTCGGTCGCGGCTTTTAGGCACTTTACATCGCATGCCTCAAGGTATGACTCCATCCGTATTTTCCAATACGGGAAGTCATTCCCATCGAACATGGGTGGCGGTCCATCCCCGTTAGACATCTTTCTCTAGGCGGTGAAGCCTAAATAATGAGCACTAGGCTTTGATACCAATTGAAAGGATCAAGATGCCCAAGAGGGGGGGTGAATTGGGCTTCTCTGAAAATTTAAGCAGCCTATAAGCTCCAATTCAACCCCTTGTGCCTAGTGTGACTTAGAGAGCTACCGGATAAAAGTTTTGCAACCTAGTTCCAATCCTATTCTAGCATGGCAATTCTAAGAATGTAAAAGCACAAAGTAAATGCTAGAAAGTAAAGGAGTAGTGGAAGAAAGTGCTCGGCGATGTTTTGTCGAGGTATCGGAGAGTCGCCACTCTCCACTAGTCCTCGTTGGAGCACCCGCGCAAGGGTCTTGCTCCCCCTTGGTCCGCGCAAGGACCAAGTGCTCTCTATGGGCTGATTCTTCGACACTCCGTCGCGGTGAATCGCCCAAAACCGCTCACAAGCTTGACACGAGCCACCCACAAGAACTCCGGGTGATCTTCGTGCCTCCGACCACCACCGAACCGTCTAGGTGATGGCGATCACCAAGAGTAACAAGCAAAGAACTCTCACTTGACCCAAACAGGGCTATAGAGAGTGGTGGATGCACACTTGACTCTTGGAACTCACTAGAGAAGGATTCTCTCAAGAAATCACTCAATTCTCAATCCTCTCTAGGCTTTTGCAACTCTCTTGCTCCACAAACAAGTTTCTCTAATGTTCAAATGGGCAAGAGAGCTTTCATGGACGAGATGGAGAAGTATAAATACTATCCACGAAGTCCAAAGGTCGGCCAACCGTTTTCCACTGAAAACGGGGTCACCGGACGCACATTATGTTGCACCGGACGCACTGCACCGAGCGTCCGGTGTAACATAACGGCTACCTGTACTTCTCTCTGACAGGTCACCGGACGCTAACTTTCAGGGTCCGGTGCACCGTCCGGTGCTCGGGGAAACTTTACATGCTCCCTGCGCATGGGACCGGACGCTACCCGGTGCGTCCGGTGCTAGCGTCCGGTGCTCAAGGGAACTTTGCAAGCTCCCTGGGTAAGGGACCGAACGCTACCCGGTGCGTCCGGTGCTAGCGTCCGGTGCCTAACCCTAAGCACTGGCCTGTTCTAACGACTAAGGACCTCACCGGACGCACTCACAGAGCGTCCGATGCAGCGTCCGGTGCCCGATTGGGCACCCAAACTTCGTCGAAACGCGATCGCTCCAAAACGAAGTTGGTTCCTCTCGATCTAAGGACTATCTCTGAGCTGCCTAGTGCTAGGTTTACCAAGTGTGCACCACACCTAAACCTAAAGCCTTGCCTAAGTCATGCTACTAGATCAAAGCCCCTCTTAATAGTACGGTTAAAGGAAAACAAAGTCCTAAACTACTCTAAGTGCCCTTCTTCACCATATGGCACTTAGACCTAATCTAGTCTTGACGATGTCCATCCATCCTTTGAAAACCGAAACAATTTCCACTATTAAGTTGGCATTTACGTCCCTGTCCATTGAGTACCTATTTACCATGACCTTACCTATGACTTTGCCTCTGCAAAACACACGTTAGTCATAGTAAACAACAATGTCATTAATCACCGAAATCACTAAGGGCCTAGATGCTCTTTCATATGTGCCACCCGGAGAAGGTACGAGGACTTGGTACGCAAATATACAAGCTGCACGAGTACTACTTGAGAGTCAGCTCAAAACATATAGAAGAAGAATTGATTGTTGTCCGAGTCCGCGACCGACACTACTTCCGTGGAGATGACGTCATATGGATAGATTTTAGTGAAGTACACCAACTTCTCCATATGAATGCTCTCGACAAATCTCTCATGACCTGCTACTATCTGTAAGTGATTCTTCCTTTCAATCATTAATCCCATTATAGCATATGTATGTATTCATAATAACTACACTCATGATGTGCAGACACATGATGAGAGAACAAAGATTGAAAAAAGACAATCGAATTGGTTTCATCGATCCATATGTCGTGTACAAGGACACTAAAACTAAAGATCCATTGAATCTGAAGCCTAAGGAAATGGAGAAGAACCTCCGGAGGTTCTTTTATAACCAAAGGCATACGGAGAAGATACTCTTCCCTTACAATATGGGGTAAGTGTTGTGTTATATCATGTCTTAGTTAATCCGGCATTAAGATATACATATATAAGTTGACTCTAAACAAATGCAGAGATCATTGGATACTCATTGAGATTAAGATCACGGAACAAAAAATACATGTGTGGGACTCAATGAAAAAAGACCTGGCACTCTATCAAGACATAATAGACATGATCCAGAGGTAACTATATATCATACTTTAAATATCGATGCGTGCTCCTTTACTTTATTATGCTAGCTATACCTAATCAACGAGCGTCTTATTGGGCAGGGCTTGGGCTTGGCTACAACAAAAATATCGTACGAATCTGAATGTGTCACTTCCTCCTCTTGTTCTACTCCCTTGGATGCCCACGCAGCCGTTTGGAACGAATCTATGTGGATACTATGTTTGTGAATTTATGCGGTGCACCCTATTTAAACCTGATCAAAGTGTTCTAAAAGTAAGTAACATGCATGTGTATACAGTAAATTCATATCTTATTTATTTGTTGGAACTAAATAGATTTTATGTATATTAATATCTTTTTTAACTAATGCAAATGGAAGGAGTGGAATATGAAAGATAAAGTGTTCGAGTACACATTACTCCTTGGAGTCCAGGAGACGATCGCCGGATTTATCAACGATCATGTCATTCCGGAAGACGACGAGTTCCACTTATACCCGCAGGGCTTCAAGCCCATTCCAAACAAGGACGAACACTTGTATGAGCTTTGAGTGGGCGGACAAACATTATGTAATCATTAACCAGTGGCAGCACACTTGATTATTACTTGTACATAATATTATTATTGTAAATGTAATGTGTATGTACGTATGTGTATACCTATATAATATATATAGATATATATATTATACTGATAATATATATATGTAGTTTCATACTTTATTTGTGTGCAATAATGACGCTCTTGTATAGGTGCAACGTATACGGATAATTGCGGTGTATACGATTAAATTGGAGAACATATACAATTGAAAACCAAAATCAATAAAGAAATGAAAAGGGAAAAGAAAAAGAAAAAGAAAAACAAAAAAAACCTTTAGTCCCGGTTGGTAATACCAACCGGGACTAAATGTTCCCATTTAGTCCCGGGCCGGAGAGCCGGGACTAAAGGTGGGACTTTTAGTCCCGATCCCTTAGTCCCGGCTCGCCACCCGGGACTACAAGTGGTTTTCGACCGGAACAAAAGGCCTGTCCTGTACCAGTGACCCATGAAACCATGGATGCTGCAGCCGGAGGAGTATTCTTGTCACTGACCATACCACAAGCTACAGCTCTTGTGGAGAAGATGGCGTCCAACCAAGGTTGGAACGAAGAAAGAACTCAGACACGCAAGAAGGGTGGAGGTATGCACTAGCTCAAGGAGGTAGACATGTTGTCTACAAAGCTAGACCTGCTCATGAAGAAGCTCGATGATAAAGCTAAAAATAAGAAAGAAGTCATGCACGTCTACGACTCTCACATGACTTGTGAGGAGTGTGGAGATTCTAGACACTCAGGCAATCACTACCCTAAGATGTTTGAGGACGTGAACTACATCATCATCATCATCATCAACAACAACTAAAACTGTCCTCAACAAAATCAAGCTTGGAATCAACAGAGGCCTAACTACTCAGGTAACTACTCAGGTAATTATCAAGGTAACAATTCCTACAATAACAATAATAATTTCCCACCCCTCAGAGAGTTAGTATCTAATGATAAAATTCTAGAAAATATAAATAATAGAATGGATAATATTTCTACTGCCATCAAAAATCAAATTAGCTTTAATAAAATGATTGAATCTCAGTTGAATCAAATAACTGCTGCTATTCCTACTACTAACCCCGGTATACCATCACAACTGGAAGGGCTAGAATCTGCAAAACTTGTAGACATGTTTGATACAGGTAACTACTAGAGTAACCCCATAGGAGGAAGGCGTAATGACCTTCTGCCAGTCAAGAGAGGCGATCTAGGATGCCCTGTCATCCTGATTTCCATCGGCATCATGGACTTCCTAGAAGCACTCTGTGACTTTGGCTCAAGCGTCAACATCATACCTAGGGTACTCTATGAAAAATTCTTTACTAATCCTTTGTCAGATACAACCATGTGTTTGTAGCTTGCAGATTGGACACTGAGCTTTCCAAAAGGAATATTGAAGAACATCTGTGTCCGAGTTGGTATCTCGTACATCCTAGCAGACTTCGTAGTGATTGAGAGTGGTTTTGATGAGAGGTCACCCATTATCCTCGGGAGGCAATTCCCGAACACCTCAGGAGCTGTCATCTATGCTAGTGGTGCAAAGATCAACTTAAACATCAAGGGGAGGAAGGAGACGTTTTCCTTCAAGAACAGAACTGCACAAATCTCAGACCAACCCCAATATGAACCAAGGAAGAGGACCAACAGGAGGAACAAGTAGAATAGGAACAAGCAACAAGTATGGACAGAATCAGCCAAGATGGTCATTGCAATTCACATAGGTCAAGATCGTCGACTCCAGTCGCCTTTCCTGATCAAGAAGGACGACCCTGGTGTTCCAAGCATTGAATGCACAATCAATGGATATTTCTTCCAGAAGACAATCTGCAACACTGGATCGGGCGTCAATATAATGGCCACAATCACCTATCAACTCCTGTACGGAACCATGCCCCTACAACTAACATACACTTAGCTCCAGATGGCTGACCAGACATTTCGCAAAGTCGAAGATGAGTATGATCCACCCATCGTCCTTGGAAGACCATTCCTCAGTACCGTTAAAGCCATCATCTACATTGGAACAGGAGAAGTCCACATGCACTTCCCCTCTGAGAAGGTACGTCGCTACTTTAATGATTATAAATATATATTTGAAGATTCTAAGCAGACCAGGATGAGAAGAAGATGACGCAACCGCAACCAGAGGAGGCAAATCATCATGGACGGATGGGCGGACTATGAAGGAGAGGTAATAAGATCGGAAGATATATATCTTGAACAAGTTTGTCCTGAGGAGATCGTAGCACCAAATCAGGTATGTAATAGAAGAGGAGGCGCCACCGAAACCACCGTCTACGCCATCCAACGAATCCCAAGACGAGTAAGGACATAATGAGTCCCGTTCGGAGGACTTAAGAGCACCGAACACCGTGCCAAGAGGTAAACTTGGTAGTTATCGCTTTCCCTTTTATTATTTACTTTCCTTAAATAAGCTTGTTTAGTTAATCATGTTCATACTACCCTGAAAATAAAATAAAAATGTTAAAAATGACAAAGTCCCATGTGCGTATGCTAGTGGCATAAAACCAAGTACATTCACTGTGATGGCATAAAAATAAGATAAATATATTCCTGTTCTATAAAAATGAAAATGTAAAAATAAGTTTATGATTCTACCAAAGAGAATAACATTTATTGAGGAAGCTCAACATGTTAAAGGGCTAGAGATTTACACTAACACTTAACCAGTTCCACAAAGCTTTGTTGTCTATTTGAGCTCCGCAGAATTCAAGGATCAAGAAGACTAGCAGACGGAGGACATCCTAATCGCTGTCAGGGTGCTACCGATATTCAAATACACCTCTGCCACCTACTAGCTACATCAAAAGAAATTACGTCAAAATCTAGCTTTGGGGAGAACTTATCCAGCTAAGTGTTTCTACTCACGTTTATACTTTACTCAAATAATAAAAAGATGCATAATCATAAAAACCCAAATAAAGATTTTGTGCTTATTTATATATAAATATATCTTGCTTAGTTTGCTAAATAAATAAATAAAGCAACTATGCTAAACTGAAAATAAACTCTTATATGGATATGATAAATAGTTGCTCTGCCAAGTACCTAGTTTTCAAATTTGAGCTCTCTCTCAAGTTCAGGCATAACTATTATAATTTAAAGCTTGCTCTAAACCTGAACTTGTGTGAAGAGTATTTGATCTAAAGTCTAAGTCATTAATGGATATGATATGAGAAAGTTGAGCTGCTGTTTATCTGTTACTAGAGATGCTAGAATTCTAGAGAATTTTATCTTTGAAAATCTTTAAAATGTTGCATGATGAGTTCCTGTATGATGAGAGTTTAAATTCCTACCATAGCCATATATACATGCTTACTAGATTAAGAGCCATTCATTTACTTTTTACTACTTATGAGCATTGAGTGTGGTCAAGCTGTGTAGATTCACTTGCACGTCCACTCATACATGCTACTTCTACTCCAGAAGTACACATCCACATACATCCACTCACTTCCATCTCCAGATTCACCCAAAATTATTCTACTCCTAGTCCGCGAGACAATAGCCAAAAACATTCTCCTATCCGTGTTATTCCCTGTAAAATAAATTCTCCAATTATTTTGGTTACTACCACTTGCTACATTATTCTAGGAGGATGAATGCTCTGAAAAAATAATAAATAAATATGAGGAAATAAAAAGGGCAAGTGCCTGAAACCTCGAAGAAAACAAATTGAGACGAGAGGTAAAAATGGATAAGTGTTTGATAGTAGAATTAGGGGTACAAGATACCCACCTGAGAGAAAAGAAAAAAAAATAGAGCATCTCATTCTCCTCAAAAAGCTTCAAAGTGCAAGGAAGGTATGTATCCCCTCAAAAGAGCAAAAGTAGAATTAGACTTTCACCATTGTTTTCACCATTATCACCATCATCACCATACACCATTCATTCGCCACACATGCACATCTTGATTTGACTTATTGACTTGTTTCTCTGGATCCATAGTTTGACTATGCAATAAATATCTTGTAAGTATGTATTCTTTATCTCCCACCTATAAGCTCTAGTTATAAAGCCTTATTAGAGTAGGGTGAGAGAGTAAGACAATGTCACTACGCCTCATACCATAAATACCACATATTTTAAGAGAAGGCATATACCGTTACTGCCTTGGTAAGGATCTAGAAATACCATCAAAGTGAGATTTGAGAGAGAGTCATACAAGGAATCTCTGAGTTTTATTTGAAAATTTGCAAAAAACTCCAGAGCTATAGTTGATCAAAGAACAAGAGACATGGCGCTTGACTTGACTGTTCTATCTTTTAACTGCTCAAGACACAAGTGACAGTTGCAAGCCCTATGGTGGAGGTAAAATGAGTAAGTTTTAAGTCTTAACAGTTTGCTCTAACTCAGAGATGAGGCCTTGTTTGAAAGCATGTGTACTGTCAACATACTAAGGCATTACAGCAACTCCTGATCCATCACTGAGTCCTTGCTCAGGGACGAACAAGAGGTAAGCTTAGGGGAGTTTGTTGACGGTCCTTAAGTATCAAATTAATCATTCAATAAATAAAGAAAAGGATTTAAATGCAACCAACGTCCAGACTTAGGGTTTTCTCTGACAGAATTTCACGAGTTTTGGTGCTTGACTATTTCTAAAGGGTGTTATCATAAAATATGGAGGAAAGGCCACACGTCGGGTTTACACGGAGATATTAACATGTGTGGCAATTTTCCATCATCTAGAAGACTCCAGAAGCCACGGGAACGAGCGGGAGGCCGAGCGGGCCTCGGGGCAAGGCGCCTGCCCTCCACCCTATTGACACTTGCTAATACCACTTGAATACTAGGTTGTCATCCCCAGCATGGCACTAGAGTGTACTATGGTATTTATACGCACACAGATAATCCGCAAGCGCACGGATACCGTTGAAGCTTTTACCCGGTTATGTAACACTCCTAGTGTTAGCTTGCATGTTAACCATGAGCATTGCATCAACATAAGCATCATCATGATCACTCATGAGCACCATACCATGATCACATGCCATTTACTATATGCAATATATGATTATATTGCTTGTGTGAGTTGTTTGAGTGACTATAAGGGGTAGCCAATGCAAACAATTGTACATTGTCTTCCAAAATACCTCAATCATGTTTAGAATATCATTTGGAGCAAAGTTCATGTTGAAGGTTTTGGCAAAAAATGCCCCTAGGTTATGGTTAAACCTAGAATGGCTTAATTGACCCCCTAAACCTCCTATCAAAGATGTTTTATGAAAGTGATGTTAGAAACTTTGCATGTTTGTGACACCTGAAGCAAAGTTGTAGAGAATTTCATAAGCTACATAAGTTATGTTGGTGAATTTTTATGAAAAAGCTTAGAACACATCCAAAAATTGCTCATAAGCCAAAAATTAGGGCTGATTTCATACTTAGCCGAATTTGGCTAAGTGTTGAATCACGCAGTTTCGACATAGGGTGATTGGGAGCCTTGTAGATTGAAATCCAGACCGAGTTACGCTTTGATCTTGTAATCAAACTTGTAGAACTCGTGTAGCTCTGTCCAGAGGATCAAATCCCAGCCAAAACCATCGATTGAGCTGAGAGTAAAACGTTGACAAAGTTTGAGTTTCAGCTCCCACGGCGTCTCCAAGTCGCCACGCACCGAGTGGACGCCTCAGACACGCCCTCCACTCGCTCAGCGTCTCCCATTTCGCTCCGCCGTTGCCTCAGGGAGCTCCGCCGCGCTTCGGCGAGCTCTTCCGGCCGTTTCACCGCGTCTCTGGCCAAGCCAGCCCGCCCAGAGCTCCGCCTCGACGTCCTCTACCCCGACGTCCATCCCATTCCCGTAGCCGAGCACCGGTGAGGTCACATTGCCATCTCCGTCGCGAGCTCCACCTCGCCGGAGTTCACAGAGATCACCGACAACGTGGCTAGACCTCTCTGGTTCACCTCTGGCCGTGATTCTTCTTCCTATAGCTTCGCCTTGAGCCGCTCTTACTCGTCCGCAACCTCTACCGCGTCGCCATTGCCTGGATCCGCCGGCGTACCGCCGCGCAGCGCCGCCGCTCCGCCATTCCCGACGGCGAGCACCCTAGAGTCCAGTAGAGCGCGGGTAAAGTAGGTCAACAGAGTCGCCTTGATGAAAGGAACACGTAGATGCGATTGGATCCGGCCGAGACCTCGTCGTCGTTGAGCTTCGCCGGCGACGAGCATCTCCTCTGCCTCTGTCTCACTGACGCGCGGGTCCCGGGTGTCAGCCTCTCTGTCTCACCCCCCTGGTTCACTGTTGTTGCACAGCCTGTGCTGTTTTTGAAAAAATCATATCTGGAGTTTTAGAGATCTAAATGAAGTGATTCCAATTTTGCTCGGTTCCAGCATGAGTCTAGTTTTTAATAAAAATATGAAACATGCCATGTTTTTGCAGAAATAAATAGATATAAATTAATCTTAGATTTTTAGTGGGTAATTATATCTTGAAATCTATTGATCTGCTGGCCATGCAAATTTAGGGTGTTGCTACTTATGTTATGATTAGGCTCTGATAAATTGATCATGATTTTTGGAAGCCTGGTTGAGGAGTTAAAAATAATTCTTCCTTAAATAGGAGTTTCTTGTGATATTTTTAATAAATAAGTTATAGCTCCTTTTGTGATGAAACTTGCTGAGTGTTGTACTTATGTGTAGACAGAGCTAGGAAAAATCTGAAATCTGTTGGTTGACACTTTTTGATGAGGTTTCACATTTATGCCTTGCATGCCTATGCTAGCTTGTTATGTTTATACTTTACAATATGTTTGTGCAAGTGTTCTGAAAATTTTACAGTGATCTTATGTTAGCATAAGTAGCTTGTTGTAATTTTACTAGGATTTTTGGAACAATTGGAATGCATGTTCTTTAAATCACCTTAATAATTAAATAAATGAAAAAGGTGATGATAGAAATGAATTTAGATCTTGCCATGATGGTTTCTAGTGTTTCTTAGTCATGTTCTATCTACTGGTGCAATTGGATTGTCCCTTTGATACATTCTCAATATGTGCAAAATATTATTTTTGCTATTTATGCCTTTCCTAGAGTATTTCTGTACAGCTGATAGCAAATGATTAAGAACTATTTAAAGATGATGTTTTCTGGGAAACTTGTCTACAACAAACTTGTAGCTAACTTTGGTTGAGTAGTTTGAAAGTTATGCCTGTTGCAAGTAGCTTCTACAAAGTGCTTGCTCTCTGGATTTTCCAGAGCAGCCAGCCAACTTTGTATGTTTTAGCACATTTAAGTTGGGAATCAGTCTGGGATGTCTAAACGTGAATTGTAGACAATTTGTTAAGCTTTCCAGAAAGTTCTTACTTGCTTAATTTGGTTAACTGATGCTTAAGTTATGGTTGAAACTTGTGACAAGTTGGTTTGTCTACTAAACCAGTGACTGGGTAGGAGTAGCTAGGACTTGTTTAACTTGCCTATTTAGTCTCTCTACCAGAGAAGAAGGATGCATTTACTTGTTATACCTTATTTATGTCCCTTTGGCTCTTCATCATGAAATCATGCATCATATGTGCATTCTCTATATTCATCTTCTTGTCATGCATCCATAGGTGTACCCAATGGCATGACAGTGCTGGAGTTCGAGTTGCCGGAGTCGGAAGGACAACAAGGGGAGCTACCTCAAGGAGCTGAGGAGGAGGAGGACTTGCCGGAGTGCCCTGACCACTGTCCCTCTACTTACGTCGAAGGCAAGCCCCGGAGCATTATAAGCCTCCTACTATTTTATTAATTGTGTTCAGCTATCAATTGACTATGGTTATATATATTGTTGCATTAAGTGGTAGGCGTTGATATGACACCTTTGCTGCATAATGACTACCTTGTCCACCTCATACCTCACCAAAGTAGGTCCAGGATCGAAGTAATGCTTAGCCATGCTTAGCTCGGTAGAAGCCGGGTGATTTCCTGTCACCTGCGAGAGTTAAGTGGATGATGATCACGGTTGGCTATATTTGCTATCGTGGAATGAACCATGAGCTAATAATGAACTTGAGACCGGGCGGGATGACGATAGTGCAGCAACAAGGCATGGAGGTCTTGGGTGTGAATCTGTCCCCGTCTGTGTCGTTTAAGGACCGAATCATTGTACGTCCCCGTGTCATGTTGAACGCATGTCTATCACTTAGTTGGCCGGATAAGTCGTTCCGACCGCGAAGCCTACGAGTGCAACTCCGGCCGGATACCCCGATCTGGTTAAAGTGCGCACCCCGGTTGGTAGTAAGGATGTGCGGGGAGTCAATGGCGTAAGACCGAGGTGTCAGGTTAGAGTCCTGACCCTGGCAGATTGGTGGTCCCTGGGGGTGCGGTGCCGTACGGACCCGCGAATTGGTCCGGAGTTGTGCTAAAGGTGATCCGAGCTGCCGTCATAAAGTATGCTTGGGTGAGTGTTAGGAATACCCCTCCAGCTGGATAGGAATCGATTCGAATCGCCGTCTCTCCTGGATAGTGAGAACTTGACTTGGGCAGCGGCAACGTAGAATTCACTAAATAAAGGTAATGGTTATGATGAGAATGATGATAGCTATGTGAAAATCTGGATATGGTTATTATTGTAATGCTTAAATACACAAGTGTATGCTTAGAGCAGGTGCTAATCTAGTGGATAGTTGCTAAGTAATGAACTTGTGCTGAAATAAGATAAATGAGTTACTTACAACAAAGGCTTTTATGCAAAAGGTGAGTCAAACCAGTCCACAAAGATCAGCCTTGCATACTCCTTGGTGTCACTTTATTTCTGGTTTGTGACGGGTAAGTCTAGCTGAGTACATTCTCGTACTCAGGGTTTTATTTACCCCTGTTGCAGATGATGTCGTTTACCACGGCTACTGTGCTAAGTGTCATCACCCGGCTGCGGATGATGAATAGATCATGGGCGTGATCATCTCCTTTATCTCCAGTTGTGCTTTTGTTGGGACTTGACCCTGGAACTGGCATGTATTGTAAACTGAGTTGATGTTGTTTCAAAACTACTTTGTTTCCGCTACTGCTTTGGTTTGTAATAACCGCTTTAAACTCTGATGTGATGTAAAACTATGTTCTGCGATGAATGTTGTAGTCTGTGATGGTGATGCTTGATCATGTATGATCTTGGTTGTATGTTGGTTGAATCGAGGTCTTTTGAGATTTCGTCGGACTACCGGATTATATGGGTTCAAGTCCATTGGCTTGACTACTTCCGTGGTCGCTAATTTACTTGAATTCTTATAATTGGACGGTTCTGTTACAGCTGGCATCAGAGCAAGATTAAGCATTTAACCATCTTAGATGTATTTAAAAACAAATGAATTTGGTTTTCCCAAGCTAATTTGGCAAATTGAGCTATATATAGGGTTGTTTTAAAAATGTTTTGATAACTCATACCATGCCAGTGGTCATACCCTTTATGCCCATATAAGGACTTCTAGGTGGCTTAATATTACTAACATGGGGGTTTTTCCTTTCGTCGTCCATATGGCGTGTAATTATATGGATACCGCTTACTTAAGTGGTAATGAATGGATCACATACCTCTACGCCATCGTAAGCTTGTTTGTTTTCTTTCGTCGTCCATACGGCGTGAAATTGTATGGATGCCATTTGCTTGAGTGGTAATGTATGGATCTACATGCCTCTACGCTACGGTAAGTGTGAGCTGTGAGAGCATGACTGTCCAACCGTCGGTCTAGGGGAGTGTTAGCTGTGGTTACTGGAATATTTACATGTTTCACACATGTATATATGAAGGTGCTTAATTGTGGGTAGTAGGTGCAGCCATGTATACATATTTGATGTATGTGTGGGTGTATCCAAAATGGGTAATGTGCTGCGATATATGTTTGGGAATATATGTCGGGGTACCTAGCTTGATTGCTAATGATTGGATTTACATTTCTGCACTTATACTATTGTGGGACTGGGCTGAAGTGAAATCTTCTGCAGGTACACTAACATCGAAACGTGTAGACCGTGTAGTTGCGTATAAAGAGTGCACCTATGTATGCCACCGACTATACCGTTAGAACTTTCTTCTAGGAATGGAAAGGACGTGTGGAACGTGCATGCATCATGAATCATTCATACATTCTTGTGCACTACTTGGGTATTAAATTCTGAAAATATATCTATTTATCTCTCCTTGTAATTAATCTCCCTTACTCAAATGTGGTGTTTCTACAGATGGCAGCCCCGCACGCAAGTGAGACTTTCCTGGACATGTTTGGCACTCCTACTTTGTTGTGGAGGGTGCTAAGTTCAGTTGGATATGAGGAACCACCTAAGTACACTTGGATCGAGTCTGAGCATGCAGGAGCATTACCTTGGGTAGATGTCCAAATTACAGTTTCCCCTTGTCCAAATAACCCACAGTGGCTAGGTTGGATAGTAGAGTGTGATGGCCAAACTCCTTGGGAGGGTGCCCAAGTAGCAGCCCTAGAGGTTTTGCTAGAAATATGCCAAGATTATGGTGATGAACTAGTGAATGGCCCAGCGGGATCCATTCCCAGAGTGAGTGTGACTGACACATTTGTGTCTCAGATAGGGAATGAGTCCTTAGAGATGAGAGAAATCTTGCTAGGATATAGCTCTAGCCCTGCCATGAGTGCCATGCTAGCAGTACTTAAGCTGCACTATGTACGTCAGGACACCTACATAGACGCTATGCTAGCGCTTCAACAGGCACAAGTTGGGCAGCGCAAATTGCGCAAGCATCGCAAGGCTCTTATGAATGCACAAGCTGAAATCCAAAACTATCACACCGCTTTGCAAGCCCGCCACAACCAAGTTGAAAACGCAGTTAGAGAGCGCAATGAAGCACAAGCCCGCATGATGCAAATGACTAGAGAAAGTGATGAGGCTATGCGCTTGGCTGAAAATAGAGAAGCTGCTAGAGTTAGAGCCTTATTCCATGCTGAAATGAGAGAGGAAGAGCTGATTACTAGGATTGCCGAGCTGCAGTTAGATGTTCATCGCTTAAATAATATCATAAATCCTATTCCACATCCAGCCCCTTTTAATCATGAAGAAGCTCCTAGTGAGGAAGATCAGGATGATGGCATCGTTTCTAATGGAGAATCTGAGGAAGATATGTAGCCTAGCAATAATTCTATGATCAAGTATCAGTTTCCATCTCTTGTGTAATGGACATGTAATCTGAATTTTAGTTGAGACTCTATGTATTGGCCATGGTGCCCCTCCTGTAAAACTTAAGTTGTGGCAGTGACTCTGTGTAACACTATGCACTCAATTGTGATGCTCCATGTTTATGTTGAGCTTAAATAATTTTCTGCAGTGACTTTAATCCTTGTGAAGTGTGGCTGTGAATGATCGCGAGATTAACCAAGTGATGTGGATGACATTCTCTTGTTGTACATGGATCATTGTGCCTTAAATTATGTGAATTTACTTCATTGAATTCCGTATGGCAGCAATTGAAGTTCATGGCAATTATATCTGTTGTCCTAAACGGTCACTTGGTATGCCTTGTGCAGATGGCTCGAAATACTCGCTCCGGTCACAATGAGGTGCCACCGCCACCACCTCCTCCCCCGCCTACGCCTACTAAGCTATTGGCAGCTCTTGTTGAGGGCCAGCGAATGCTCAATGAGGCTATGCAAACTATGGCGCAGCAGAACCGGGGTGGTCGCCATGCCCGTCAAGGTGGAGAGGCCAATCAGTATAGTAGTTTCAAGGATTTCTAAGACACAAAGCCACCGCTTTTCAAGGAGGCTGTTGAACCTTTAGAAGCTGATGAATGGCTCAACACTCTCGAGCAGAAGTTCCGCTTGTTGAGGGTGACCGAAGAGCTAAAGGCGGAATATGCAGCCCACCAGTTGGAGGGCAAAGCAGGTGTCTGGTGGAGTCATTACAGGACCAGCTTGCCTGCCAATGCTGTTGTAACCTAGGATCAGTTCACAACTACTTTCAGGAATACTTACATTCCCCAAGGCTTAATGACTATCAAGCACACCGAGTTTATGAACCTGACACAAGGCACTAAAAGCTTGACTGAGTATCTTCATGCTTTTAATAATTTGTCTCGCTATGCTCCTGAGATGGTTGACACCGAAGCCAAGAAGCTCGCTAGTTTCAAGAGAGGGTTGGGACCCAAGTTGTCCAAGAACATGGCTGGTAACAAGAGTACCACCTTTAATGAGTTTGTGAGTGATGCATTGACTCAAGAGAACTCCAATGCCGTGTATGCCGCATCCAAGAACCGCAAGAGGGCCTATGAGGCAGGTGCTTCACAATCCAAGGCTCCAGTGGCTAGCAAACCGGCCTATCGCCCACCCAATGCTGTGACAAGGTACAGGCCGCCGCAGAAAAAGCCAAATGTGAAGACGGGAGTTCGCAAGTCCTTCACAGTTGCTCTCCCAAGAGGTGTCACAGGTCAAGGAAGTCCCAAGACTCCCCCTGATAACCGCCCCTGCTTCAATTGTAAGCAAGTTGGTCACTGGGCGAGAGATTGCCCTTATCCTAAGAGAAATCCTGCAGCTGGAAGCAATAACCGTATGGGTCGTGTGCACTACACCACGGTTGAAGAAATCCCGGAAGGTGAAGCGGTCATCGCTGGTATGTTTCTTGTCAATCAACATCCTGCAGTTGTCTTGTTTGATTCGGGAGCTTCGCATTCATTTATGAGTCAAGCATTCGCATCTAAACATGGGCAACATGTCATTGACCTTGATAGTGGAAAATTTTGCATTAGTGCTGCTGGTAATCAAATCGCTACGAATCAAGTAGTGAGGGATGTACATATTGCCATAGAAGGGCGTAATTATGCAGCAGATTTAGTTGTATTGCCGGGCCTAGGTATAGATGTTATTCTGGGAATGAATTGGATGAGCAGGCATGGGGTGTTAATAGAAACCTCCACGAGGGTAGTAATGTTGCGAGAGCCTGATAGCAAAGAAGCATTCTTAGTCCAACTTCCCAGGAATGATGACATTCGTCATGCTGCCAATGCCATTCGACCACTCACTGTGGCAGAGATTCCGGTAGTGTGTGAGTTTCCGGATGTCTTTCCAGAGGATCTGCCCGGGTTACCACCGGACAGGGACATTGAGTTTAAAATTGATCTAATTCCGGGTACCGCACCTATCTCTAGAAGGCCATACCGAATGCCACCCAATGAATTGGCAGAGTTGAAAAACCAATTGCAAGAACTCCTAGAGAAGGGTCTTATTCGGCCTAGTTCTTCTCCATGGGGTTGTCCGGCTCTCTTTGTCAAAAAGAAGGACAAGTCTCTACGTATGTGTGTAGACTATCGTCCGCTGAATGCCGTGACCATTAAAAACAAGTATCCACTACCTCGCATTGATATCCTGTTTGATCAATTAGCCAAGGCCAAAGTATTCTCAAAAATTGATCTGAGATCTGGGTATCATCAAATCAAGATCCGACCTGAAGACATTCCTAAAACGGCTTTCTCTACCAGGTATGGGTTGTATGAGTATTTAGTCATGTCCTTTGGTCTGACTAATGCCCCTGCTCATTTCATGTACCTGATGAATTCAGTGTTCATGCCTGAACTGGATAAGTTTGTGGTGGTGTTCATCGATGATATATTGGTGTATTCTGAAAATGCACAAGAACATGAGAAGCACCTTCGGATTGTACTCACTATATTGCGAGAACATCAGCTCTATGCCAAGTTCAGCAAGTGTGAGTTTTGGCTGAAGAAAGTGCCTTTCCTAGGCCATATTTTATCCGAAGAGTGTATTTCGGTTGACCCGTCAAAGGTGCAGGAGGTTCTAGACTGGAAGGCCCCGACTTCAGTGCACGAAGTCCGGAGTTTTCTCGGTCTAGCTGGATATTATTGGCGCTTTATTCCAGACTTTTCCAAAATAGCTAAGCCTATGACCAAGCTACTGCAGAAAGATGTGAAGTTTGTGTGTTCCGAGGAGTGTGAAGTTGCTTTCACCACTCTACGCCATTTGCTGACCACCGCTCCTGTTTTGGCACAGCCTGACATTGAAAAGCCATATGATGTCTTTTGTGATGCATCTGGCACTGGCCTAGGTTGTGTACTTATGCAAGAAGGCCGAGTTATTGCCTATGCTTCTCGGCAGCTGAGGAAACATGAAGCCAACTACCCTACTCATGATCTAGAGTTAGCAGTAGTTGTACATGCATTGAAACTCTAGAGACATTATCTGTTGGGTAATCTTTGTCACATTTACACTGACCATAAGAGCCTCAAATATATCTTCACACAACCCGAGTTGAATATGAGACAAAGAAGATGGCTAGAATTGATAAAAGACTACAATTTAGAAGTGCACTATCATCCAGGCAAAGCTAATGTTGTAGCTGATGCTCTCAGTCGGAAACAACATGTTAGACCTCTCCTAGAGGAAGGCTTTAATTTATTGCTTCCGGTGGTCCTGCACAACATCATAGTCAGTTGCTCGTTAGAAAGTCAAATCATAGAGCTCCAAAAATCAGATCCGGGTATTTTTCATATAAAAAGAAAAATGCAAGAGCAAGACACCAAGCATTTCAAGGTAGATGAGAAAGGTGTACTGTGGTTTGACAATCGACTAGTTGTACCCAAAGACCGTGACCTACGCAACAAAATTTTAGAAGAAGCTCATTCTTCCAAGTTGTCCATTCATCCGGGTAGTAGCAAAATGTACCAAGACTTGAGACCTCGTTTCTGGTGGACCAAAATGAAGAAAGAGATAGCAGCTTATGTTGCTAGGTGTGATACTTGCTGCAGAGTAAAGGCAGTTCATCTCAAACCTGTAGGTTTATTACAACCTTTGTCAATTCCGGGTTGGAAGTGGGAAGAAATCAGCATGGATTTCATTGTTGGACTTCCCCTTACTCAAAAAGGACACAATTCCATATGGGTGGTTGTTGACCGCTTGACTAAGTTAGCTTATTTTATTCCTGTACACTCTACATACCGACCATCCGACTATGCTGAGTTGTACTTCTCTGAGATAGTTAAATTGCACGGAGTGCCTCGCACTATTATTTCTGATAGAGGTCCTCAGTTCACTGCTCGCTTCTGGGAGCATCTGCATTCACTCCTTGGTACAAAATTGGTTCGCAGTTCAGCCTACCACCCTCAAACCTCCGGTCAGACTGAGCGCGTGAATCAAATCTTAGAGGATATGTTGAGTGCATGTGTTATATCTTCCAAGGGTGCATGGAAGAAATGGCTACCCTTAGCTGAATTCTCATACAACAATAGTTATCAAGAGAGTATCCAAATGGCTCCTTTTGAAGCTTTGTATGGCCGCAAGTGTAGAACTCCTCTAAACTGGGTTGAACCTGGTGAAAAGGAGGTACTACGGAATTGACTTTGTCAAGGAAGCCGAAAAGCAAGTTCTCATTATCCAGCAACACATGAGAGCTGCCCAGGCTAGACAGAAAAGCTATGCTAACCGAAGAAGAAAGCCAATCGAGTTCGAAGTAGGTGACTTTGTGTACCTAAAGGTATCGCCTATGAAGGGAGTAAATCGCTTTGGTGTTAAAAGAAAGCTTGCCCCTAGGTATGTGGGTCCCTACCAGATCATTGAGAATAGTGGCAGGGTGGCTTACAAAGTACAACTACCTCCCGAAATGAGAGCTATTTTCCCCGTATTCCACGTATCTCAACTTAAGAAGTGTCTTTGTGTGCCCGAAGAGAGAGTTGAAACAAGAGATATCAAGTTGCAGTCAGACCTATCTTATGAAGAAAAGCCTGTACAAGTTCTTGATGTCAAAGAACGAGTTACTCGTGGGAGGGTGATCAAACTTTTTAGAGTTTTGTGGAACCGTCAAAATGAGAGAGATGCCACTTGGGAAAGGGAAGACTATTTACAAGTAACTTATCCCTCATTCTACGAAAAATGGTACGTCTTTCAAATCTCGGGACGAGATTTTTGTAAGGGGGAGGGCTGTAACACTCCTAGTGTTAGCCTGCATGTTAACCATGAGAATTGCATCAACATAAGCATCATCATGATCACTCATGAGCACCATACCATGATCACATGCCATTTACTATATGCAATATATGATTATATTGCTTGTGTGAGTTGTTTGAGTGACTATAAGGGGTAGCCAATGCAAACAATTGTACATTGTCTTCCAAAATACCTCAATCATGTTTAGAATATCATTTGGAGCAAAGTTCATGTTGAAGGTTTTGGCCAAAAATGCCCCTAGGTTATGGTTAAAGCTAGAATGGCTTAATTGACCCCCTAAACCTCCTATCAAAGATGTTTTATGAAAGTGATGTTAGAAACTTTGCATGTCTGTGACACCTGAAGCAAAGTTGTAGAGAATTTCATAAGCTACAAAAGTTATGTTGGTGAATTTTTATGAAAAAGCTTAGAACACATCCAAAAATTGCTCATAAGCCAAAAATTAGGGCTGATTTCATACTTAGCCGAATTTGGCTAAGTGTTGAATCACGCAGTTTCGACATAGGGTGAATGGGAGCCTTGTAGATTGAAATCCAGACCGAGTTAGGCTTTGATCCTGTAATCAAACTTGTAGAACTCATGTAGCTCTATCTAGAGGATCAAATCCCAGCCAAAACCATCGATTGAGCTGAGAGTAAAACGTTGACAAAGTTTGAGTTTCAGTCACTGTTGGCGACGACTGAATCGCGCGATTCAGTTTCGTCAGAAGCCGTCTGCCGCCGCGTGTCCGGCCAGGTGTCAGCCGTACGCTGTCGACGACCCTGCCTGTCAGCTCCCACGACATTTCCAAGTCACCACGCACCGAGTGGACGCCTCAGACGCGCCCTCCACTCGCTCAGCGTCTCCCATTTCGCTCCGCCGTCGCCTCAGGGAGCTCCGCCGCGCTTCGGCGAGCTCTTCCGGCTGTTTCACCGCGTCTCTGGCCAAGTCAGCCCGCCCAGAGCTCCGCCTCGACGTCCTCTACCCCGACGTCCATCCCATTCCCGTAGCCGAGCACCGGTGAGGTCACATTGCCATCTCCGTCGCGAGCTCCACCTCGCCGGAGTTCACAGAGATCACCTGCAATGTGGCCAGACCTCTCTGGTTCACCTCTGGCCGTGATTCTTCTTCCTATAGCTTCGCCTTGAGCCGCTCTTACTCGTCCGCAACCTCTACCGCGTCGCCATTGCCTGGATCCGCCGGCGTACCGCCTCGCAGCGCCGCCGCTCCGCCATTCCCGACGGCGAGCACCCTAGAGTCCAGTAGAGCGCGGGTAAAGTAGGTCAACAGAGTCGCCTTGATGAAAGGAACACGTAGATACGATTGGATCCGGCTGAGACCTCGTCGTCGTTGAGCTTCGCCGGCGACGAGCATCTCCTCTGCCTCTGTCTCACTGAAGCGCGGGTCCCGGGTGTCAGCCTCTCTGTCTCACCCCCCTGGTTCACTGTTGTTGCACAGCCTGTGCTGTTTTTGAAAAATTCATATCTGGAGTTTTAGAGATCCAAATGAAGTGATTCCAATTTTGCTCGGTTCCAGCATGAGTCTAGTTTTTAATAAAAATATGAAACATGCCATGTTTTTGCAGAAATAAATAGATATAAATTAATCTTAAATTTTTAGTGGGTAATTAAATCTTGAAATCTGTTGATCTGCTGGCCATGCAAATTTAGGGTGTTTCTACTTATGTTATGATTAGGCTCTGATAAATTGATCATGATTTTTGGAAGCCTGGTTGAGGAGTTAAAAATATTTCTTCCTTAAATAGGAGTTTCTTGTGATATTTTTAATAAATAAGTTATAGCTCCTTTTGTGATGAAACTTGCTGAGTGCTGTACTTATGTGTAGACAGAGCTAGAAAAAATCTGAAATCTGTTGGTTGACACTTTTTGATGAGGTTTCACATTTATGCCTTGCATGCCTATGCTAGCTTGTTATTTTTATACTTTACAATATGTTTGTGCAAGTGTTCTGAAAATTTTACAGTGATCTTATGTTAGCATAAGTAGCTTGCTGTAATTTTACTAGGATTTTTGGAACACTTGGAATGCATGTTCTTTAAATCACCTTAATAATTAAATAAATGAAAAAGGTGATGATAGAAATGAATTTAGATCTTGCCATGATGTTTTCTAGTGTTTATTAGTCATGTTCTATCTACTGGTACAATTGGATTGTCCCTTTGATACATTCTCAATATGTGCAAAATATTATTTTTGCTATTTATGCCTTTCCTAGAGCATTTCTGTACAGCTGATAGCAAATGATTAAGAACTATTTGAAGATGATGTTTTCTGGGAAACTTGTCTACAACAAACTTGTAGCTAACTTACTGATCTACTTCGTGTACAAATTTCATGACATTTGGTTGAGTAGTTTGAAAGTTATGGCTGTTGCAAGTAGCTGCTACAAAGTGCTTGCTCTCTGGATTTTCCAGAGCAGCCAGCCAACTTTGTATGTTTTAGCACATTTAAGTTAGGAATCAGTCTGGGATGTCTAAACGTGAATTGTAGACAATTTGTTAAGCTTTCCAGAAAGTTCTTACTTGCTTAATTTGGTTAACTGATGCTTAAGTTATGGTTGAAACTTGTGACAAGTTGGTTTGTCTACTAAACCAGTGACTGGGTAGGAGTAGCTAGGACTTGTTTAACTTGCCTATTTAGTCTCTCTACCAGAGAAGAAGGATGCATTTACTTGTTATACCTTGTTTATGTCCCTTTGGCTCTTCATCATGACATCATGCATTATATGTGCATTCTCTATATTCATCTTCTTGTCATGCATCCATAGGTGTACCCAAGGGCGTGACAGTGCTGGAGTTCGAGTTGCCGGAGTCGGAAGGACAGCAAGGGGAGCTACCTCAAGGAGCTGAGGAGGAGGAGGACTTGCCGGAGTGCCCTGACCACCGTCCCTCTACTTACGTCGAAGGCAAGCCCCAGAGCATTATAAGCCTCCTACTATTTTATTAATTGTGTTCAGCTATCAATTGACTATGGTTATATATATTGTTGCATTAAGTGGTAGGCGTTGATATGACACCTTTGCTGCATAATGACTACCTTGTCCACCTCATACCTCACCAAAGTAGGTCCAGGATCGAAGTAATGCTTAGCCATGCTTAGCTCGGTAGAAGCCGGGTGATTTCCTATCACCTGCGAGAGTTAGGTGGATGATGATCACGGTTGGCTATATTTGCTATCGTGGAATGAACCATGAGCTAATAATGAACTTGAGACCGGGCGGGATGACGATAGTGCAGCAACAAGGCATGGAGGTCTTGGGTGTGAATCTGTCCCCGTCTGTGTCGTTTAAGGACCGAATCGCTGTACGTCCCCGTGTCATGTTGAACGCATGTCTATCACTTAGTTGGCCGGATAAGTCGTTCCGACCGCGAAGCCTACGAGTGCAACTCCGGCCGGATACCCCGATCTGGTTAAAGTGCGCACCCCGGTTGGTAGTAAGGATGTGCGGGGAGTCAATGGCGTAAGACCGAGGTGTCAGGTTAGAGTCCTGACCCTGGCAGATTGGCGGTCCCTGGGGGTGCGGCGCCGTACGGACCCGCGAATTGGTCCGGAGTTGTGCTAAAGGTGATCCGAGCTGCCGTCATAAAGTATGCTTGGGTGAGTGTTAGGAATACCCCTCCAGCTGGATAGGAATTGATTCGAATCGCCGTCTCTCCCGGATAGTGAGAACTTGACTTGGGCAGCGGCAACGTAGAATTCACTAAATAAACTTAATGGTTATGATGAGAATGATGATAGCTATGTGAAAATCTGGATATGGTTATTATTGTAATGCTTAAATACACAAGTGTATGCTTGGAGCAGGTGCTAATCTAGTGGATAGTTGCTAAGTAATGAACTTGCTGCTGAAATAAGATAAATGAGTTACTTACAACAAAGGCTTTTATGCAAAAGGTGAGTCAAACCAGTCCACAAAGATCAGCCTTGCATACTCCTTGGTGTCACTTTATTTCTGGTTTGTGACGGGTAAGTCTAGCTGAGTACATTATTGTACTCAGGGTTTTATTTACCCCTGTTGCAGATGATGTCGTTTACCACGGCTACTGTGCTAAGTGTCATCACCCGGCTGCGGATGATGAATAGATCATGGGCGTGATCATCTCCTTTATCTCCAGTTGTGCTTTTGTTGGGACTTGACCCTGGAACTGGCATGTATTGTAAACTGAGTTGATGTTGTTTCAAAACTACTTTGTTTCCGCTACTGCTTTGGTTTGTAATAACCGCTTTAAACTCTGATGTGATGTAAAACTATGTTCTGCGATGAATGTTGTAGTCTGTGATGGTGATGCTTGATCATGTACGATCTTGGTTGTATGTTGGTTGAATCGAGGTCTTTTGAGATTTCGTCGGACTACTGGATTATATGGGTTCAAGTCCATTGGCTTGACTACTTCCGTGGTCGCTAATTTACTTGAATTCTTATAATTGGACGGTTCTATTATAGGTTAAAGGTTTTATCGTATCCACAGGGAAACGGGAGAACTGATCTATGCTCTAACTTAACCAAGATAAATAGATAAGTGTAAATAGGAAAGATGGTAGAATCAAATAAGAACAATATTAAGGGTAAGATAACAGTGAGTGATAATATGGGAATAGAGAATAGAACAATTCTAGTATATGGGCGATGGTAGCAGAATAGAGAGGATAACTATGGTTTCTGTACTTCAAAGGGGTATGTCTATGTCTGGGACGAACCACGTGATAAGAGTACACCACAAAGGATGCTTATCCTTAGGCCGATAAACCCTACCCATCCTGCTAACGAGAGGTGGACTACAGAGGACCAACATAACTGTCACCTACGCGGCCTACCACACGATCCAGCTAGACAGGGGATATCCACAAGTAATCTAGGTCTAAGCACCACGCTTAAACCTATACTACAACTCTCACCTATAGCGTCCTATAGATTAAAGTACTCAAAAGAGTTGTGAACCAGAACATACATAATTAGTAATTGCATAATGAATTAGAAGTAGATTACCAGAGTCATCCCATGAGCAAGCTTGATTAGAGCTTGATCATGACGAAGTACAACCGGAGGAAGAAGCGACAGGCCGGCCTCTCCTCTAATCCTCCTTCGCTCTCCATCTTGCTACTATCTAGATCTACTCTAGTTTAGAGAAGAGAGGAGAGCTCTCATCTCTAAACCCTAGCTTTTGCTCTGTCTATGAATAATGAATAATGATCAAGGGGTGCCTCTTCCAGGGGCCAGGGGGTCTAGTTATATAGTCCCCTCAAGTGAACCTGGGCCGTCGGATCAAACCGACATTGATTGAACGGTAATTCTTGATCCTTTAGGTCGGTGGAGATCTCCCGAGAGAAAGAGTCCTGATTGGGCTCCAAGTCAGGGCAGGCGCCCAGGGCAGGAGGGCGGGCGCCCTGCCTCTAGCCCCGTTCGGCCTCCGCTTCCTTCCCGTGGCTTCTGGAGTCTTCTAGATGTAAGATAATTGCGCGGCACGTTAATATCTCTATGTAATCCCGACATGTGGGCCTTTCTTCCATATTTCCTGATAACCCCCTGCAGAAATAGACAAACACCAAAACTCGTAGAATTCTGTCAGATAAAACCCTAAGTCTAGATGTTGATTTCATTTAGATCCTTTTCTTTGTTTATTTGATAATTAAATTTGATACTTAAGGACCGTCAACAAACTCCCCCAAGCATACCTCTTGCTCGTCCCTGAGCAAGGATAGACTCAGCAATGGATCAGAAGTTGTTGCAATATCTTAAAAATTTGACAGTACACATGGTTTTAAATAAGATCTCATCTCTAAGTTAGAGTAAACTGTCAAGAACTAAAACTTACTTACTTTACCTTTCACCATGGGACTTGTAACCGTCACTTCTGTCTTGAGTAGTTAAAAGATAGAACAGTCTAGCCAAGTGCCATGTCTCTTATTCTTGATCAGCTATAGCTCTGGAGTTTTTGCAGATTTTCAAATAAAACTCAAAGATTCCTTGTGTGACTCTCTAAATCTCTCTTTTGTGCTATTTTTGGATCCTTACCAAGGTAGTGATGGTATATGCCTTCTCTCAACATATGTGGTATTTGTGGTATAAGGCATAGTGACATTGCCTTCTCTTTCACCCTACTCTAATAAGGCTTTAATATCTGGAGCTCATAGGTGGGAGATAAAGTATACATACTTACAAGACATTTATTGTATAGTCATACCATGGATCCAAAGAAACAAATCAATAAGCCAAATCAAGATGTGCATGTGTGGTGAATGAATGGTGTATGGTGATGATGGTGATACAATGGTGAAAGTCTAATTCTACTTTTGCTCTTTTGAGGGGCTACATACCTTCCTTGCTTTTTGAAACTTTATGAGGAGAATGAGATGCTCTTCTTTTTCTTTCCTCTCAGGTGGGTATCTTGTACCCCTAATTCTACTGTCGGACACTTGTCCATTTTTACCTCTCGTCTCACTTTTTCTTTCTTTCGAGGTTCCGGGCACTTGCCCCTTTTTATTTCTTTTTTTTATTTTTTTCTTTTCAGAGCACTCATCTCTTGAGATAATATAGCAAGTGGTAGTAGCAAGATAACTTGAGCACTTATTTCACAAGGGAAAACAGAAATATTTTTGGCTATTCTCTCCCGGATTAGGAGTAGAATATTTTTGGGTGGTTCTGGAGATGGACATGGATGGATGGTACTTCCGGAGTAGAAGTAGCATATATGAGTGAACGTGCAAGTGAATCTTGATTTAACCACATGACAAGCTCCTAAGGGTCTACACAGCTTGACCACACTCAATGCTCATAAGCAGTAAAAAGTAAATGTATGGTTCATAGTCTAATAAGCATGTATATATGGCTGTGGTAGGATTTTAAACTCTCATCATACAGGAACTCATCATGCAACATTTTAAAGATTTTCAAAGATAAAATTCTCCAGATTTCTAGCATCTCTAGGAACAGATAAATAGCAACTCAACCTTCCCATATCATATCCGTTAACGACTTAGACTTTAGATCAAGTACTCTTTCCACAAGTTCAGGTTTAGAGCAAATCTTCATTCATAACAGTCATGCCTAAACTTGAGAGAGAACTTCAAATTTGCAAATTAGGCAGAGCAACTATTCAGCATATCCATGCTAGAGTTTTATTATTAAGATTCAGATTAGCATGCCACTTTATTTATTTATTAAACATATTAAGCAAAAGATATATATAAGCACAAAATCTTTATTTGGTTTTTCATAGTTTATGTATTTTAATATTCTAATATAATATAAGTATAAAGATAGGTAGAAATACTTAGCGAGATAAATGAGGGTGCTCTCCCCCAAGCTGAATTTTGACGTAATTTCTCTTGATGTAGCTAGCTGGTGGCAGAGGTGTATTTGAAAGTCAGCAGCATTCTGACAGCGATTAGAATGTCCTCCATCTGCTAGTCTTCTTGATTCTTAAATTCGGTGGAGCTCAAATAGACAACAAAGCTTGTGGAACTAATTAAGTGTTAGCATAAATATCTAGCCTTCATCATGTTGAGCTTCCTCAATAAATATTACTCCCTATTTTTATATTTTTATTTATAAAGCAGAAAAGAAATATTTATTTTATTTTTATGCCACCACAGTGAAGGTACTTATGGGTTTTATGCCACTCGTATACTCACATGGGGCTTAGTATTTTTTAACATTTTTATTTTCTTTTCAAGATAACATGATTAACTAATAATCTATTTAAGGAAAGTAAATAATTAAAGGGAAAAGTGAATGCAGAAAGGATAAATATGGATAACTTCTGATCTTACCTTTCGGCGAGGGTTCAATGTTTTAAGTCTTCTTAACAAGACTTCTCACCGTGTTCATTCTTCAGGTACGTCATTTGATTCAGGTGCGGACCTTGACGTCTGCACCTCTTGATACGGTGTCACCCATGTTCTTCGTTTGCCTAGCAATTCGAAGTGCGGCGTTGGCAGTAACCTGCTCAGTGTGTTTGTGCTCGTAGATCCAGGTCCTTCACTTGGTAGAGTCTGAGAGTTATAAAACTCCTCCGTGTTTTGCTCAAAGTGTAACTGCTCATAGAGACAAGGCAGAGATCAAGTGCATGGGTCCTGTTGGTGGAAAACACCAACAGAACCTAAAGTGTATTTGTTCTTCTCTAACCCTAAGAATAGTGAGCAAGACAAAGTTGATGGATGAAAAGTTCATGAGTGTAGCACTTATAACATTTGTCAGATCAGATCGCTGAACCTTATGGAAAGATAATCTATCTATGTATATGTCTTTTTCTTTATATCTCTCAATGATTGAAAGTGTAACATTTTAGCTCATATGATTAGGAGTGTGGGATTATGGAGGTAGTACTAAGAACAAGGATTAAAGGACTAAACATGTTGAATCAGTTGGGTTGGTTAATCTAGAGTTGTAAATCATACATGTTTGTCTCTTTTATTTATATGAACGCCAGAACCCAGGAGAAGCTTATGAAAGTGATAGTCAAGTACCTTAAGGTGTTACCTTAATTGAAGAGTGATGGTACAGTCTCACCTTGTGGAAGCTTTCCTTTCTTAGCGGTTGTGCATCGTGTTTGTGGCACCCTCCATGGATCATCTCTCTATGATGAATGAGCTATGTCCTTCTTGTACAAATTGTTAAACTTCATGTGTCACTCTCTTCGTCTCTGATGTGAGTTTATCTCAGGACTTCCCAAATCGATATTGAAAGTTTTTCTATAGGGGTTAGTCCGACAAAAATATACCAATGTCTACACAAGCAGTTTTTAGTTCAATAACCGAACTAGACTCCATGTCTAATCAGATTAAGGAAGGTTGTTTAACCTAAGCACCATGCTTAAATTAAAAGCCAATAGAAGTATGTGCAGTACTTCCAAACTAACACTTACTAGTAAATAGACAAAGGTAGCATGACAGTATTTATAGAGATCTACTCAAGTGGAGATGAAGTAGTGTGATTAGTATTTAACAAATTGAGCATGTCTTAAAGGTAGGGACAACCAACATAGCAACATGGCAAAGGATGTTTTTATGTAAAGTACTCCCCCAAGCTTGAATTTTGCAGAATTCAAGTTTGGATGAATTTAATTCAATGTTGTATGATGATTGGTTGGACATACCTTGTGCTTGTCATTCATCCGATCTTCTTGTTCCAATCCTGTAAAGGTTAGTGACAAGAATACCCGAAGGAATATTTTTACAATTATCCTTATATGCTCAATACACAAGGTAATGTTGCAAATAATTAAAAACTCATGTTACAATCTGATCAGTGCTTATTTTAGGACACTAAGCTTGTCCTTCGGAAACCATCAATTTATGTCGGCGAAGTGGTTTCCCTTCCAACGCTGACCTAAATCAAGATCAACTCAACGAGATCTGCAATATTTATTATAGACATATGCATCGACAACCGCCCTTTTAAAGTTTTTATAAATAGAAAGGAAGAGGGGGTTGGAGATCTCAAATGTGGTGATGTTGGAGAGACCAATAGATTGGGAAGATGTTGCATATGAGCATGGAGTAAACAAAGTGGCTATGAAATAAATTCCATGCTCATTAACGTTATCTTCATCTCCAATCTGAATATTCAGAGTTCTTCTTGGATTGGTCTCACTTATGTCCTCTTCTATAGTTGGATGAATCTCATCTTCAAAGGGAGTCAAGAACTCACCATTTGAAGTTGAACCAAAGTTAGAATTCATTAAGGCTTCTTCCTTATCCATCCATTCTACACATTCTAGCCATTTAGAACTTGTGATCAGGAAAGGGGAGGTGTTAGAATTTTCAATATGGCTTAGCTCTCCTTCACTTGATATGTCATCCTCGACTTCTTCATAACAGGAACCAGGACATTCTCTAAGAGAACCATTATTGCGAGGATTTGAATTATCCCTGCTTGAAGGTCTCTTATGGAACCAGAAGTCTAAACCATCAGCATCTGAAAGATTTAAGGTCGGAATTCCTTCCTCCCTTGGAGAATTTTGGGGTATTGATGGTTTAGGATCGATAGCTAAAGTTTGGAATTGAAGTGGTTGTGATCTGGCTATCGAAACTTCTTCTTCTTGTCTAGGAACTGGTTCTGTCTCTTTCTCAGGGATATAAAAGCTAGGAGACTTTCCACTTAATAAATCAATCAAATTCCAAGCTTCACTAGCAGGTAGGTGATAGAAGGATCCTCTAGAGGCTGTATTCAAGGTTTGCTTATTTTCCCCAATAAGGCCCTCAAAAAAGTGAATTAGAAGAACTTCTTATGGAATAGAAAGCTTTGGGCCAGTGAGAGTAAGGTTAATAAAGCGGTCCCATGATTTCCTAAGAGATTCTTCTTCCAGTTGTCTAAAAGAAATAATCTCACGCCAAAGTTCCACCACTTTTGAGATTGGAAAATATTTAGAAAGAAAACTACTATATAACTCCTTCCAGTCTCCATGAACACTCCCTATTTTGAGTTTGTACAAATGTCTAGCTTTTCCCGTTAAAGAGAACGGAAAGAGCTTCCATTTAAGGGTCTCATCGGACATTCCTTATATGCGAAGGAGGTCACAGACTCGATAAAACTCTCTTAGGTGTGTGTATGGGTTTTCGTCACCTTATCCTGAGAAAGGTTGTTTTTGAACAAATTCTATGTATTCGGGGTCTATCTCAAAACTAGATGCTATGATAGGCTTTGAAGATTTTGGTGGTTCGAGATGTGTGCCCGTAGGTCTATGAAATTCATAGATAGATATGTTTGAATTCATGATAGACCAGAGATCAAGGATTAGATAAGAAGAAAGAATGGTAGAGATGAGGCAAAGGATAAAGGAAAATATATTATTTTTTACTATTTTTAGAAAATGATTAAGCTAGTTCGTAGTCAACTCAGCAACCGTTTCCCCAGCAATGGCGCCAAAAATGCTTGTTGACACTTGCTAACACCACTTGAATACTAGGTTGTCATCCCCAGCATGGCACTAGAGTGTACTATGGTATTTATACGCACGCAGATAATCCGCAAGCGCACGGATACCGTTGAAGCTTTTACCCGGTTAAAGGTTTTATCGTATCCACAGGGAAACGGGAGAACTGATCTATGCTCTAACTTAACCAAGATAAATAGATAAGTGTAAATAGGAAAGATGGTAGAATCAAATAAGAACAATATTAAAGGTAAGATATCAGTGAGTGATAATATGGGAATAGAGAATAGAGCAATTCTAGTATATAGGCGATGGTATCAGAATAGAGAGGATAACTATGGTTTCTCTACTTCAAAGGGGTATGTCTATGTCTGGGACGAACCACGTGATAAGAGTACACCACAAAGGATGCTTATCCTTAGGCCGATAAACCCTACCCATCCTGCTAATGAGAGGTGGACTACAGAGGACCAACATAACTGTCACCTACGCGGCCTACCACACGATCCAGCTAGACAGGGGATATCCACAAGTAATCTAGGTCTATGCACCACGCTTACACCTATACTACAACTCTCACCTATAGCGTCCTATAGATTAAAGTACTCAAAAGAGTTGTGAACCAGAACATACATAATTAGTAATTGCATAATGAATTAGAAGTAGATTACCAGAGTCATCCCATGAGCAAGCTTGATTAGAGCTTGATCATGACGAAGTACAACCGGAGGAAGAAGCGACAGGCCGGCCTCTCCTCTAATCCTCCTTCGCTCTCCATCTTGCTACTATCTAGATCTACTCTATTTTAGAGAAGAGAGGAGAGCTCTCATCTCTAAACCCTAGCTTTTGCTCTGTCTATGAATAATGAATAATGATCAAGGGGTGCCTCTTCCAGGGGCCAGGGGGTCTGGTTATATAGTACCCTCAAGTGAACCTGGGCCGTCAGATCAAACCGACATTGATTGAACGGTTATTTTTTATCCTTTAGGTCGGTGGAGATGTCCAGAGAGAAAGAGTCCTGATTGGGCTCCATGTCAGGGCGGGCGCCCAGGGCAGGAGGGCGGGCGCCCTGCCTTTGGCCCCGTTCGGCCTCCGCTTCCTTCCCGTGGCTTCTGGAGTCTCTTCTAGATGTAAGATAATAGCGCGACACGTTAATATCTCTATGTAATCCCGACGTGTGGGCCTTTCTTCCGTACCTGATAACCCCCTACAGAAATAGACAAACACCAAAACTCGGGGAATTCTGTCAGATAAAACCCTAAGTCTAGATGTTGATTTCATTTAGATCCTTTTCTTTGTTTATTTGATAATTAAATTTGATACTTAAGGACCGTCAACACCCCCTAGGGCGCCCGCCCTGGTCTGAGAGCCAATCAGGCTCCGCCTCAAGGATTATGCTCCATTGACCTAAGAGATCAATGAAAACCGCGCGATTAAGGTCGGTTTGATCCGATGACCCATGTTCATTTGGGAGGGCTATATAAGCAAGGCCCCTGGCCCCTGGAGGAGACAACTCTAAAACCCTAATTCATTCATTCATCCAAGAAGAAGAGCCTCTAATCAAGCCCTAGAGCCACCACATCAACTGGATCTCTAGTTTAGCATAGCTACATAGGATTAGAACTAGAAGGAGTCAATCTTCGATTGGTTTCTGGATCTGTCAAGAGGATTCTTGGTAATTCCTCTATTGTTCTTCATTCGTTCATCATTGTTATTCAATATTATGAATATGACTTTGCTCTATTTCAATATATTGATTATGACTTTGCTCTACTTGTTTATATTTGTAATTATATCGTTCTTAGTTTATCATGGTTATATGCTTGGCTTAGTTAGATTGGAATTATATACATGCCTAGGATCAAATAGCATTTATCCATGTGTATAGTGGGTAAATGATAAGTATTGTGAAAGCGTGGTGCCTATACCGTATTTATCTGCGATTGTACCCTATATGCCGGATCGTGGGGTGGTTCGTGGTGGTGACAGCTTCGTTGATTCTTATATATTCCCCCTCCCGTGTATAGGGCAGGCAGAGCAACATTATTATAGGGGAGTGATTGCTATGTTTCTCATCTTCCTTGATAATATCACTATGCATGGGCGTAATCTTGTCTCGCAATGATTGCCAAGTATAATTGCACTAACTATGATATGCTAGACTTTATAGTTAAGAATAACTTAGGAAATATTCTTGTAGTTCATCCTAATTCCATGCTAATGACTTGCTAGAATATCTCTTGAGGTGCTTATGATTATCATATGTGGCTAGTTATGCTGATCAGAATAGTTATCTTTGTCACCATTCATATTTTATCTGTATTTTATGTGACACTTATCCCTTTATTGATGAGATAGATGAATGCTCACTATTACACATGCACTGATACTCAGTTCCACATTTCATTCCATCATTATTAGTCTGTGCGCTTGCAGATTTCCCAGTTAAAATGCTACATCGGCATTAAAACTATAAATAACGATACCTGGAATATTTCCTAGTTAAAATGCTACATCGGCATTAATCTGTGCGCTTGCAGATCCCATTTATTATTTATCTAGATGAGCAATTGCATATTTCAATACCGCATCTCTCATGTCATGCTGGGGATGACAACTTGGCTTATGTGGCATGAGGGATAGGTTCGACATTTTTGGCACCATTATCAGAAATAGAAAACTAAGTCTACTTTTGGTAATGACGTTAATAATGCCCAACACTGATCAATTTTCATCGGCTTCTGAGTTTTAGAGCCATCAAACTTGATTCTTCCAAATTCTATAGCCGATTGCAACTGTTGCCTAAACACTTTGCATTCATTAGTGCTGTGTGAAGTTGCATTATGCCATTTGCAGTATTTAATTTTCTTTAATTCTTCTACCGATGGAATCACATGATTAGGTGAGAGCTTAATTTGCCCTTCCTAAAACAAGAAATCAAATATCCTATCGGTTTTAGTGATATCAAAAGCAAACTTTTCTAGCTCTTTCTGGCCAAAGGGAGAAGACATCGGCTTCTTGTTTTTCACCCACTCTGCTAAGCCGATGACTAGTTCTTTGTCAGAATCAGAATTCTCTGTCTCATCAATAAACGACACCTTTTTATTCCAATTCTTTCTAGGCTCAAAAGCTCTAGTGTCTTGATCAGAAATTCTCTGCACCAGATGACTCCAACTTTCAAACTCTTGAGAAGCATATTTATCCTTGAGATGTGGCAACAACCCTTGAGAAGCCAAATCGGCCAGCTGCCGATCATCCAAAACTAGGCTATAGCATTTGTTCTTCACATCCCGTAGCCTCTGCACAAAACTCTCTACCGATTCATCATTTCGCTGTCTTAGTCTTACTAAATCGCTAAGCTTCTTCTCATGAACTTGAGAGTAGAAATATTTATGGAACTGTTTCTCCAGATCGGCCCAAGTAATAACAGAGTTTGGAGGCAATGATATAAACCAAGTAAAAGCCGATCCAGACAAAGATGATGAGAACAACCGAACCCTTAACTCATCTCTATTGGCAGCCTCTCCACACTGGATGATGAAACGATTAAAATGTTCCATTTTCGATGTGTCATCATGCCCAAAGAACTTAGTAAAATCTGGCACCTTGTACCGATTTGGAAGAGGAATTAGATCATATGCAGGAGGATATGGTGTTCGATAAGAATAAATACTGACTTTAGGTTTTATCCCAAACTGATCTCTCATGACCTCTGCTATCTTATCGGCCCAATAAGAATCGACATCCTGCCGATGTGCTGGTTGAATTTCTGGCACGTGCTGATATTCTTCCACATGCCTCTGCAGCACACGATCTCCGACAAACAGAATATTGGCCATCGCTTGTGGCCCACCAATCTGCTGAGGAAGATTCATCAGCTGAGCTGCCGGTGCTTGATTCTAAAAGCCAACCTGCATGTGACCTTGTTGAACCCCTGCATCTTCATAATTTTGTTGTGTTGTATGTTGAAAGGGTAACTGTCCTAACTAACCATTATTAGCATTGATTGGCACATGGTTTGCCGATGGCTGGTAATTTGTTGTCATTGCTGGATTTACATACCCTGCCTAAGACATGAACCTTTGTTGTGTCGGTAATGGATTTGCCGATGAGCTTGCATTAGGCACTTGAAATGTTGGCATCTAAAAATTCCCAGCAACTGGCCGCACGGTAGTTGTCGTGGAATACTGAGGCACTTTAGTCATCGGTGAAACTGGAGGAGCCGATGTTCATCGGAGCTTTCCCTGCTGTATCAGGTGTATGATATAATCCAGAATTTTTTGCTAAAAACTCCACAGGCATACCATATCTCCACCAATTGGGAGGAACCTGACTATTTTGAAATACAGACCCAAACATAGCCGATGCCGATAGATCTATGTTGAGCTGAACTCACCCTCCTAAAGTCATTGGATCTGATCTCATCGGTGAGATTGTTCATTAACCACCCTCGCCGTACTCAAAGGAGACGTGACTTCTGTACCCGCAACGGTTGAAGGAGCCGATGGAGCTATAACCAATTATAATCCTGGCTGATGATAGGCTAGGCCGTCATAAAGTGGTGGTGCTTGTCCCTCTTTGAACGTTCGAATCATGATGTTGTAGACAGTGTTGGACAACACATTGGAGTGGTTAATCAAAGCATGATAAATTGCAGAATGAACCATCTCTTGAAGTTTACTAGGATTGGAGTCAAAAGTAACCTGCTGAGGCAACGACAGATCTTGCTGCTTGATAACTTCTCTACTCCTGTTCAGGCTAAAAGATATCAGACAAAGCTGCCTGTACTCCTCCATAGCCTTCTCCATAGCTTGCTTCTGTTCTTCTCTGAGATCGGCCTCTGTCACATCGATGATGTTGTCCATGTCAAGCTTAGAACTAAGCATGTTGATGTTGTTGATTTGTCCCACTAGGCGTGCCAAAATATGTGTTGCTGCAAAAGTATATCTACAAACACAAAGGGATAATACCTGATTTCAATTTCAAGATGTTCCAGTCGATTTGACCTAATAATCGACAAGGATGAAGATTTGAACACTTTGGTCCCGACAACAGCGATGTGCCCGGATGTCACCGCCAAGAGGTGCTCACACGAAACTCAAGGATCGTCGAGTATTACACTGGAACGTGCAACTCACGAATTGATGAGAACTCATAAAAATAAAAGTATGCAGATTGACGAATTCATTGAAAAAAGTAGATGCAAAAGTATAAGTAAACTTGTATTTGATATCGATTGATATATCTTTACATCGTCTTTCAGCCTATATTTATACCCTGGCCTAAAGAGTTACAACCAAATACGACTAGGACTCAATTAAAGTAAAACAAGACTCTTGCATTTAAAACATACTCTAATAAATATAGGAAGAGGAAAACAACATCTATCTATTCTTATGTCCATCTCAATCACGATAAAGTCCTCATTGGCTCCTGCTTCATCGACATGCCACTAGTTTCACCAGTAGCAGTCTTCACATCTCTCCCCATCAGCATCGGCAATCACAAGCTTTATTGGTGATAATCTTCGAATGGGTAAACACTGTTGATGGTCCTTAAGTACTAAAATTAATAATCAAATAAACATGAAAAAGGATCAATATACAACAAACATCTAGAATTAGGGTTTTATCTGACAGAATTCCATGAGCTTTGATGTTTATCTATTTCTGCAGGGGGTTATCAGAGAATATGGAGAGAAGGCCCACATGTCATGTTTACAACGAGATAATTACGTGCCGTGCAATTTTCCTCAATCTAGAAGAGTCCAGAAGCCACGGGAACGAACGAGAAGAGGATCGGGCTCGGGGGCAGGGCGCCCGCCCACCCCCCTTGGGCGCCCGCCCTGGCTAGGAGTTGGATCAGGACTCTGTTTCGGGACTAAACTCCACCGACCTGAAGGATCAATCTAAACCATACAATCAATGTCGGTTTGATCCGACGGCCCAAATTCACTTGAAAGGACTATATAACCAAGGCCTCTCCACCCATAGAGGAGGGAGGAGAAGAGAAGAAATCATTATTCAGAGGTAGCCATCAAAGTTAGGGTTTAGAGCTTCTCTCCCACAGAGAATTAGAATTAGCTACTCCCTAATCCTTCAAGTTTAGAGGTTTGATTAGATAGCAATTAGAGAAGTAGAGCACTACGCTCTGGATTCGGATCTTCGGTAATAAAGATTGGTATTATTCATATCTTTCTCTAATTCTTTGTTCTAATTGCATTATGTCTCTAATTATTATGCTCTTAGTTTGCTCTAGTTCTATATTTGATATAGTTATGATTGATAATGAGTTTATGTATAAGTTTGCAAAGTGCTTAGCTCTTAACGCGAGGGAGTTAGGTGATAGATCACATGTGAGCGTGGTGCTTAGATGTTATTTATCTGCAAATGTATCCTATTGGCCGGATTGTGTGGTAGTTCGCGATAGTGACAGCTTCGTTGATTCTTATATAGTCCACACTCCGTTGATAGGACAGGCAGAACTGGTATTGTGCAGTAAGTCTTGCGATGCTCTGATTTACTTTAGCAATGTTCCTTATACATGAATGAAGAGTCTTTTATGCTATATATGATCTTGTAGATAACTAGAGTAGATTATGACTAAGTAGATAGTAGATAACTTAGAATCCATTCTCTAGCTAATCTGACGTCACCTACATATATGAGGAGTAGTCTATTTTCTAATCGCTGTGTTATTTATCCCTTGAACTTATAATTCATTATTATTATCTTTATGGTTTACCCCCTGCTAAAGTAAGTGACTGTGTGACGAGTTTCTCATTAGTAATCATGTTCTTGCAAGTTTATCTTTAGTCTATGCCTTGATAGATTTTATCTTTATCTTAATTTCATCTCTTTTGTTCTCTTAAGCAAAATTATAAATAACGATACCTGGAATACTTATCCTGGTGAAATGCTACAATGAGGTGTTTTATCTGTGCGCTTGCGGATAGAATAGATTATTTTCTAGAGAGCCTTTACATTTATAAATACCTTTGTACACTCTGGCACCATGCTAGGGATGACAACTTAGTATCTAAGTGGTGTTAGCTAGTGTCAACAAACATTTCTGGCGCCGTTTCCGGGGAGCAAAAGGGTAATACATAGGAACGGTAAGGAAGTCAAGAAATCAGTCAAGGTTATTCATATAAAATATGAGACTAGACTATAGAGAAATAATTGCATAAAACAGCTACTAAGTGAGAAATCATAACAAGGCACCTCTGCTTTGGCAGGTTCACCCTGTTGTTTTTCTATGTTTATATTTTTATACAGGGTATATCAGGATTGACTTTGGGTACATTCAACTCTTCATCATCAGAACCAAAGAAATCAAGAAAGAAAGAAGAAGCTAGCTACCAATTGCTGAAGCTATGGCACAGAAGACCCTACAAGAATTCTCTGCTCCAAGCCTTGAGAACATTCCAACTGGTCCAAGATTTGCAGTAGAAGAAGGAATATCCGAGTTTGAGCTCAAGTCAAGCCTCATCAATTTGGTGCAAGCTACACAATTCAGTGGAAAGGCACATGAAGATGCTAGGGCACACTTGCGGAATTTCTTAGAAATTGGAAGCACAATCCACATCAACGGAGTTGACAAAGACGTCATACTGCTTCGCCTTTTTCCATTCTGACTAGAAGGGAAAGCGAGGAAGTGGTTCTACACTCATCAAGATAACATCAACAACTGGACGAACTTGTCAGATGCCTTTCTATCAAAGTTTTTCCCTAAAGGCAAAACAACTGCCTTAAGAGGAAATATTGTCAGTTTCCAACAGCAAAAGACAGAAGCCATTTCAGAAGCATGGGAGCGTTTTCAAGGATACATTTCAGATTGTCCTCACCATGGTATGGCCACATGGTTACTTATGCAGACCTTCTACCATGGATTAACCCAGAAGGCTCGTGAGTGCCTAGATGCATTTGCTAAAGGATCATTCTTGGAGCTTACAACTGGAAAAGCAGAGATACTTTTGGATAAGATAGCAGAAAACCAAAGCTGGTTCCAAGATAAAGCTCAACAATGTCATCAAACTGAAGAAATACCAGAAGAAGTAAATGCACTATCAACTAAGATGGAAAATTTGCTCCATTGGATTGACCAGAGGGCCAAGTTCAAAGAAGTTCAAAGGGCCATTGAGACAGCATACAAATATCAACCAACTTCAAGTCAACCCAATAGCAAAGGTATGAATTCAGGTAATACTTTCAAGCAACTTTCATTAAAAGAGATAATTGCTCAACAAACCAAAATTAATGATGAAGTTAAACAAAGGCTAGATACAAATGAATCATCTCTAAAAGATATACACAATAAAATGGATTTTCTACTAACTACCTTTGATGAGCAAAACACTCTTAATAAAAGGGTAGCGCTTAAATTAATAAAGCTAGCTGCTGCACTGCCTGTTGCTACTAACATTGAGCAGGTAAAGAATATAACTACTAGAGGAGGCAAAGCCACTAGAGATCCCCCATACCCAAAATAGAAACAAAGAACATCAGCACCAGTGCAACCAGCAGTGATAGAAGAAGAAAGCCCAGTTGAAGCAGAAGATCTGCTGCAACCACCAAGAACTGGAGAAATGTGGAAAGATTTTTACGACACCAACTATTTGCCATTTCCCAGAAGAAACAGAGGACTGCAGTCAGATGAGCAGTTTGGTAAGTTTGCAGAGGTCATTTAGAAATTATATGTCAACATACCTCTGCCCGATGCCATACAGGTACCTACATATGCAAAGTACATCAGAGATATTCTTAACAAGAAGAGACCACTGCCCACCACTGAGGTTATCAGGCTGACAGAAGAATGTAGTGCGGCCATCCCCAACAAACCACCAAGGAAGAAGAAGGATCCAGGATGCCCCACTATTGATTGCTCGATCGGAAACCAACACTTCAACAATGCACTTTGTGGTCTCGGAGCAAGTGTCAGTTTGATGCCAGCATCAGTCTACGAGAAGCATGAGCATACGACTCTAGAACCAACATCAATGTGTCTACAACTAGCTGATCAATCGGTTCGACACCCATTGGGCATCGCCGAGAACATTCCAGTCAAGATCAGAGATTTTCTTGTGCCAGTAGACTTCGTGGTACTGGACATGAATCCTGACTCAAAAGTGTCCATCATCCTTGGAAGGCCATTTCTAAGCACTGCCAATGCCCACATCGATGTCGGGAAAGGAGAAATCAAATTCAACAAAAACGGAAAGGAAGAACACTTCACATTCAAACCCAGACCAGAGAGAGACCCTACAGTAAAGGAAGTTCATGAAGAAGAACCACTAGAGACACCATCTCCGGAGGAAGGTAATTCAGAAGATTAAAATATTTGGAGGTCCAGCTTGGGGGACCTAAAAAATCCCAAACCCTCACCGGGAGGTAAATCGGTATTTATCCGCATTATTAATTTTCTCATATTTAAATTCTTGCATAATTAATTCTTGCATTATATTTATTCATGGAATTATTATAATAATCAAAAGCCCCATATAAATAATATTCATGGTGTGTAACAACCCATATTTATTAATTATTGTGGAGGCACAAAAATATTTTCCATTATCATTTTAATTCAGTTTCAATTCTCATAGATTTTCCTGCATTATATTTAATTATAGCAAGCTTCTAGAAGCATGACCCACACTCCTTGGGTCCCACATGTCATACACCACACCTCACATACATCCAATCACATTATTTCATCCACCAACATATCTCCACTAACCAGCACTTTTCCACCGGCCAACCACCACCCATGATACATTATCTTGCGTGAGAATTAAGCAGAGAAAGGAGTGGAGAGAGGGCAGCCAGAATGGACACCACAAGTGGGCGCCCGCCCACCTACCAAGGGCGCCTGCCCTGCCCCCTCTTCCTTCTATAAATAGCCACCTTCTACCTCCATTTTCTTCACACAAGCACTCCAGAAAACCACACAAGTTTCAGTTTCCAGAGAAGGAGATCTTGTAGTGAAGTAAGAATAGATTAGAGAGAAAGAGAAGAGTGGGAAAGAAGTTGGTAGTTTTTGAGTGAGAGAGTGAGTTTCACCTAGTAAGTAGTGATCCCGCTGTCCAAGCGGAAGTAAAAGTTGTTTAGGGGGAGGTTCTGCCAAAATAGAAACTTGAACGACTAACCCCTGGACTACTGACATTCCGGACAACTGACCACTAATATTTTCTCTCACATTTTCCACTAGTTGTGTTTTTGCCAACTTTTGTTTACAGGATGTTTAAGAAGGTGAAGGATGCAGGGAAGGCTCTCAAGAACATTGGTACAAGGAGTTCATCCCGACACTCCTCACACCCATCAGAGATGAGCATCGACCCGACACCCACACAAGCTCCGTCATCTTCATCTGGTCAGCAAGTTAAGGTTCTTCTCAAGATAGGAGACCTAGGACTGAAGACCCGAAGGGAGAAGGAAGTCTATCAGCAATTGAAGAACAAAGAATTCATTCACACTCCTACTCTTGATCCAATCTTACTACAAGAAACAGGTATGGACACCGAATTCGACTTAATTTTCCAGATGATAGGTTGGACAAATTTTTGGAATATAACTGAGCTGGGTTCTTGTCTTCTCACCCTCAAATTTCTTTGCAGCTTACAATATTATGAGGGGGGAATTGTTTTTCGGATGTTCAAACAGGAAATTATGTTGTCGTGGAGAGAGCTGAGCGACCATCTTGGTTTCTCTTCAAGATGCATCCTGAACATTGACTCCGACCTACCTAACTTTGAGAGACACCAGTTTTGGAGAGAAATATCTAGAGATAATTTTTATAGTCAAGCCCGAACCAGTGACATGGAACACCCCACTCTTAGGATGTTCCACAAATGGCTTGGGTACAATCTTTTCTATCGTGATGATATTAGGAAAGTAAGAGAAGGAGATTTACAACTTTTATATGCTGCTATTAATAAAGTACCCACTTCACATGTTACACTTTTAGTTTCTCATTGGCTTAGTGTACCAAGTCTTCAGGGACCAGTAGGATGTACTTCACTTATCACTCGTCTAGCCTCTAATCTTCACTTGCTAGAAAACTCGTCGTTGGACTTCATAGATGAGTTAAAAATTTATCATGGCTATGACACATTTAGACAAGCTCGGATGTTGCCTTTAGAAAGAGGGGAATATAATGTATATGCTATATGATGATAAAGGCAAGATTCGGTTACCTAACCCGAACCTTGGCCTCTACGTTGTTCAAAATTTTTTGATTGAGATTGCAGCAACACCAATGAACCAGAGAGCTCCACAACGAGTGGCATCTGAAAGGATGACCACCCATCGAGAACGCACCTGGTATGGAGCTGATCCCGGACCAGAAGAAGCAGCGCAGTTGCATTATTGCCACTACAACCCCCGAGTCCTTCGAGACCCGTGGGTTTGACATGCGCAACCACAAGAGCCAATAGAGGAGACATGGCCGGAGAACCAAGATCACCAGTGGACAAACCCGCCTTTTCATACAGGCAGGTACTCCACTGATCCATATGGAGCTTCAGGATCTAGACCTCCGCCCCAATTTGATGCAGGACGATACTTCGACGCCTCCTACGCTTTCACGAATGACTACTACCAAGAGGCCGGTGCTTTCTTCACCCGTACCGACAACACCCTCCTCGACATCCAGAACAGGCAAGCAGAACATGGACGACTCCTGGAAGAAAAGCAGAAATGGAACCAGGACCACGCCACTGCAGTACAAGAGCTAAGACAAGATACCATAACAATGAACGACAACATCACAACCATGATGCGGTTGTGGAACATAGGGTAAGATCGACATCAACATCCAGCTTGGGGGAGTTCCTCCCCAATTTATCAAGTAAGTTTTTATTTGCTCTTCTTATTTATTCTTTTCTGTTTTAGTATTTTATCTTAAGAGAAAAACTTAGAAAACCGAATAAATATTTTCTTGCTTTAATTTACTGCATTTTATAAACATGAAAACAAAATAAAAAGAGTGTGTAGATAAGTATGCTTTATTTTCCTGCTAAGTTTAATCTCTAGAAAAATAAAAGACCAAAAAGATGCATGGTGGAAATGATTTACAGTTGCTCTGTTTGCTTACTTACAAGTACCTAGCTTCTATATTGGAGTTCTTCTAGGAATTACTAAAACTGAAATTACTATCTATGGGAAGCATAAAGTCTAGGTAAGAGAAGGACATAATATAAAGTTTGAGTTAGTGTTTATCTTGTTCCTACTACACTAAGTTCTGGAGATTTATTTTGGAAACTTACAAATCACATGATGAGTTCCTAGCATTACAAACTACCTACCACAGCCATACTTGCTATAACATCTTTTACTCATATTCACATTGAGTTTGATCAAGCTGTGTAGACCCTTAGGAGCTTTTCATGTGGTTAAATTAAGATATTCACTTGCGCACATCTACTACACCATCCATCACCTTCATTAAAATTCCTAAAAATATTATCATCACTCACTGTCCCAAGTGTTGTTATTCTCTCTCTCTAAAAAGATTCAATACAGAAGAGGCATGGGTTATACAAAAATATGCGAGGAAATAAAAAGGGGCAAGTGCCCGGAACCTCGGAAAAGAAAGAAAAAAGAGTGAGACGAGAGGTAAAAATGGACAAGTGTCCGGAGTAGAATTAGGGGTACAAAGATGCCCACTTGAGCGGAAAAAATGGACAAGTGTCCAACAGTAGAATTAGGGGTATCTACTACCCATCTAAAAAAAGAGATATCCCATGTTCTCCCAAAGCAAAGAACAAAGAAGAGGAGAGATGGCAATATAAGGAGCAATGAAGTAAGTTTTATTATCACTTATATATCTTCACCATCACTATCATTTACTCCATCACACATGCACATCTTGATTTAATTATATGCTGAGTTCCTTTGGATCCATGGTTCGATTAGACAACATATGTATGAGCTGTTTTTCACTCCTATGAGCTCCACTTAAATATTTCATTAGCTATAGGTAAGTGACATTTTTGGTAAGGATCCACAAATACCACATATAGAGAGACTTGAGAGATCATTGCTGGGAACTCTGAGTTTTATTTTGGAAACTTATGAAAAACTCTAGAACAAAGGTGAAGTATAGACAGGAGGAATAGTGCTTGACTTAATTATTTTGTCTTTCTATTACTTAAGACTTAAGTGCAGGTACTAAGCTCCATAACACTTCATTCTAATCAGGAAGAATTTTTATGTAAAAGCATGTGTGCCTGTCAGGAAAGAAAACATCGAAGCAACTCCTGATCTATCTGAGTTTAGCTGTTTGCTCAGGGACGAGAAAAGGGTATGCTTGGGGGAGTTTGTTGACGGTCCTTAAGTACTAAAATTAATAATCAAATAAACTTGAAAAAGGATCAATATACAACAAACATCTAGAATTAGGGTTTTATCTGACAGAATTCCACGAGCTTTGGTGTTTATCTATTTCTGCAGGGGGTTATCAGAGAATATGGAGAGAAGGCCCACATGTCATGTTTATAACGAGATAATTACGTCCCGCGCAATTTTCCTCAATCTAGAAGAGTCCAGAAGCCACGGGAACGAACGAGAAGAGGATCGGGCTCGGGGGCAGGGCGCCCGCCCACCCCCCTTGGGCGCCTGCCCTGGCCAGGAGTTGGATCAGGACTCTGTTTCGGGACTAAACTCCACCGACCTAAAGGATCAATCTAAACCATACAATCAATGTCGGTTTGATCCGACGGCCCAAATTCACTTGAAAGGACTATATAACCAAGGCCTCTCCACCCCTGGAGGAGAGAGGAGAAGAGAAGAAATCATTATTCAGAGGTAGCCATCAAAGTTAGGGTTTAGAGCTTCTCTCCCACAGAGAATTAGAATTAGCTACTCCCTAATCCTTCAAGTTTAGAGGTTTGATTAGATAGCAATTAGAGAAGTAGAGCACTAGATTCGGATCTTCGGTAATAAAGATTGGTATTATTCATATCTTTCTCTAATTCTTTGTTCTAATTGCATTATGTCTCTAATTATTATGCTCTTAGTTTGCTCTAGTTCTATATTTGATATAGTTATGATTGATAATGTGTTTATGTATAAGTTTGCAAAGCGCTTAGCTCTTGACGCGAGGGAGTTAGGTGATAGATCACATGTGAGCGTGGTGCTTAGATGTTATTTATCTGCAAATGAATGAAGAGTCTTTTATGCTATATATGATCTTGTAGATAACTAGAGTAGATTATGACTTAGTAGATAGTAGATAACTTAGAATCCATTCTCTAGCTAATCCGACGTCACCTACATATATGAGGAGTAGTCTATTTTCTAATCGCTGTGTTATTTATCCCTTGAACTTATAATTCATTATTATTATCTTTATGGTTTACCCCCTGCTAAAGTAAGTGACTGTGTGACGAGTTTCTCATTAGTAATCATGTTCTTGCAAGTTTATCTCTAGTCTATGCCTTGACAGATTTTATCTTTATCTTAATTTCATCTCTTTTGTTCTCTTAAGCAAAATTATAAATAACGATACCTGGAATACTTATCCTGGTGAAATGCTACAATGAGGTGTTTTATCTGTGCGCTTGCGGATAGAATAGATTATTTTCTAGAGAGCCTTCACATTTATAAATACCTTTGTACACACTGGCACCATGCTGGGGATGACAACCTAGTATCTAAGTGGTGTTAGCTAGTGTCAACAAACACCACTTCTAACCTCATTATAAATTTAGGCTAAGAAAACCCCTCTTACCGATTATCACCTCCCATTGGCACTAACCTTTATCAACTAATCCCCATCGGCGCCTTTCTGTTAGCATAGTACAATAATCTCCCTATTGTCGATTGGTCTTTCTCAATTATCCTGACCCGTATCAAAAACGGTGTCAACACAATGTTTAGGTTAAATACATTAGCCTCAGCAGGGCTCCCCACACACGCAAGTGGCTTAGTGAGGGTACTCTTCCTATCCACAACTCATACGGTGTTTTAGGCACCTATTTACTGGGAACTCTATTTATAATGTGAATGGCGGTTTTTAATGCCTCCATCCGCAAACTTAGCGGTAATGTAGAGTAACTTATCATACTTCGCACCATATCCATCAGGGTACGGTTGCGTCTTTGGTTGCGTCTTTCAGCTACTCCATTCTACCAAGGCTCGCCCAGTGTAGAATACTGGGCTACTATGCCATGCTCCTATAAGAACTTTGCAAAAGGTCCAGGAACTTGGCCATAAGGGGTGTGCCGACCATAGTACTCCCCTCCACGGTCGGATCTGACTATCTTAATCTTTAAGTTGTGCTGATTTTCAACTTTAGCCTTAAATATCTTGAACTTATCTAATACCTCTTTTCTTTATTTAGTTGGATAAATATACACAAATTAGGAGTAATCATCTGTGAATGTTATGAACGAGTCATAGCCATCCACACTTTTTACAGGAAACGGTCCACAGATGTCCGTGTGGATTATCTCTAAAATCCCTATGCTTCGTTTGGCATTCCTTTTAATTTTCTTTGCAAATTTTCCTTTAATGCAATCTATGCATTTCTCTAATTCTGAGAACTCAAGTGGAGGAAGAATTTCATTCTTTACTAATCTCTCTATTCCCCCCTCGAAATGTGGCCTAAGCGACAATGTCATAATTTCGACGATGCATCTTGAGTTTGCTTTCTTTTTCTATTCTCATTCTCAGTCAAGGACGTATTTTCTGTAGCATCACATATGGAATTCACAGTTTGACGAAGTGATAAAAATAAAGATCGTGTTGTTGGTATGCAACACCAACACAGTCATTATTACAATAAATCTGGTACTTGCCATCACCAAAATGACAAGCATAATCATCATCGTCTAAACATGACACACTAATCAAATTTCTCTGAAGTGAAGGAACATAAAGGACATCTCTAAGTAAAAGTGTAAAGCCACTAGCAAGCTCTAGGGAGACATTGCCAACAACTTCAACATCTGCTCTGACTCCATTCGCCACTCTAATGTGTCTTTCTCTTTTTGTTGTCGTCCCTGTCGAGTTGAACCCCTGTTAAGAATTAGCAACATGAACAGTTGCACCCGAGTCACCACTTGTTCTGAGCTTCATCTGTAGTCAATCAGGGCACCTTTTCTTGTAGTGTCCTTCTTTCTTGCAGTAGAGACATTGGTTTTGGTTCACTACAAACTGATTCTATTGAAGGAGATGCTGTTGTTGACTCTTCTTAGCATCACTACTTAGGATTGTCAGTCCTTAGCACAACACTAGAAATGCTTGTGTGACACAAGAAGTGGCAAATGGTTTTACAGCAAGTAGACGGTGGTCAATGTAGCACTTCACCAGGAGTATTCTAGGTATCGTATTTTCCACAGGGAATGAGAAGTGACTAACTAGACCAATTGAGTCATCGGATCATGATCAATGGGCTTAGGATTGTGTGCAGACGTATTTCTAGTATTTGGCTTCTGGCTAAGCTATCCTAAGTATACTAAGAGTTAACTCCCTTCCTACTGTGACCGATAGGTGAAAAGGGTGTGGCGAAACACTTCCCTAGATAGCTACCATGCAGGCCAACTACTATTATTTGCAACTTATCTAACAACACACTGAAGAGAACTCCTAATGTCCAGCAGAGGCCTATCACGCTTTGCTGCTGGCATTCTTCACGTGCGACAAGAATTCCACAAGGGCAGACTTAGTTTAGACACCACGTCTACACTAATTCTACTACTCTAGACCCAACTAAGGTTTTTAGCACTTCACACAAGGCAAAGCAATGTGCTACTAGGCCGGTTGTATACTTAAAACAAACTAAGATAGAAAGTAAATACTGGAAGTACTCAGATGAAAGGCAACTAGAAGGAAGACTTATTAGAAGACAAGCATCCGCTGAGGCACTCCTGTAAGAAGACTCCCGACAAGCCGGGACTCCTCCTCGGGCAACTCTTCACTCTCTTCCCTCTATTCTCATACTTAGCTAAGAGTAGCTCTTCCTAAGATACATCATGCTTAACTAGGCTCTCTAAGGGGGTATTTATAGGGGAGAGATGGAGTAGGAGCTACTCCAGCGCCATGTCAGCAATCTGCATGACCTCCAGCATGCACCATTAGATAAACCGACCTTGGAACCGCCATATGATCAATGGTTGGGGATTTCCATCACATGTTCATCATAGGGACATTGGTGGGAGTGAACCGACTTTAGGTGGACCCACATCAAAGGTCAGTCCACCTGCCATCTGGATGACAGTGGGTCCCACTAACCTTCTGGAAGGTCCTTAAGTCGGTGGGAGGCTGAGCTAGGTGGCATGACCCAATTGGTCGGTCGGTCGACCGACCTTTGGGGCCCCTGGCCCACTACTGGCCTCTTGGTGGTGTCCCCACTTGTCATGTGAAGTGTTGTCCAAAGTTGAGTCTAGTTGCACACTTGCTTACTTCCATGTGGGCCCAAGGATCCATGTGCTAAGTGTGGGAACCATTGAGGGCAAGCACACTTGGATCCAACGGTTGGGATTGACTCCTTGGAGTATGCCATGGCTCATGCCATGGAGGGGAGCCCCTGGTGGGCCCAAACCACGATCGGCCGACCGAGATTATGGGGCTCACAGGGCTCATTTCCTTCTTCCCTGCATTGAATAGGCTAATAGTATAGGTGGAACTTCATTAGTGATAAATATGTTCATGTGATGTTTATCTTCCATCAATCGAGGACTTTTGATGGACTTTTGAGTATATAGAACTGGGTCTTATTTCCCGTCAACAAGAACCCCCACACTTAAGTCTTTGCTCATCCTCGAGCAAAGGTTAGAGAAAGATAACCTATGATTATGACACTTTTAAGATATAAGCAAACACAAAGATTACTCAAGACATATCTTATACAAGTGGGTTATGTGGCATTGTCTAACATATATCCTTAGTGCTTAGAGTTTTTGAAAAATGGAACAGTTCTCAAAGCAAAGTCATCTTCCCATTTTCATATCCTTAGTGCTTAGAGTTTTTGATAAATGTTTTAATAGAAAGCACATAGTTCATTCCTTACTCCTCTAATAGTACTCTCAAGTCACTCAGTAAGTATAGGATTCCTCACCAATGCATAGCATAAGATTACCTTCTTTTGTTTCATCCTACATCTATTAGGCTTATGGAGCTCAGGTAGGGAGAAACAAGATAGCATACTTGCATTGTATCTATTGTAAAGTCAAAACAAGGATCCAAGGAGAAGAATGTCATAATCCTAGATCAAGATGTGTAAGTGTGTGAAAAATGATTAGAATAGAATGCTCCTATATTTGATAAGATCTTTCTCTCTATTTTATTTGAGACATGGCTAGCTTTTTTTCAGACAACGGACCTTCATGTGCCCTTTTTTTACTAAGCATAGTTTTTGTGTCTCATCTTATAACCAATACTTAGAGAGAGATATTCTAAACCTTAAAACACGGAGCATCGATATGGTGGAAATGGATGGCATGTTTTTGCGTACTTCCAATGTAGAAGCAACATATATATGTGGTGTTTGTGTTATCTTGATCTTGGGACTATGACATATTTCTCAACTAGGGTCACAAGGTTTGACTAAACTCAACACAAGTACAAGTAGCATATATAGAAGGGTTTTGAACAAGGTATGAACATATAGGTTTGTGGTAGGAATTCTCTTACTATTGAGGAGTAAGTGACACTATGGTTTTATGATATTTCAAAAATAAATCTCTAAGCACTTTGAATAGAAAGGGTATGAATCATGAGCTAAGAACTATATCACAATTTGTCAACAACCAAGTCAATATGATATTCCTATCAAGATGTGTGACCCACAAGTATAAGCATATGCAAGAATTAGACTTTGTGACACTTTACCCTTTTAATGTCATGAATCATGTCACACATTTAATGTCATAAATCATAGATCCAAGTCTTCTTGTTTTTATTTTTGTTTTATTTTATCTAATAAATCCAATAAGAGACAGAAGTAATAAAAATGAAAGATCAGAGGTGGAGTAGGAGTGGCAAACCAGTCAGAAGGTAGGTAGACATGGAGTGGATGCTGAATGGTGGGTCTAGGGCTCTAAGGTGGGGTCGGTCGACCCCACTTGGGCTTGCCCATTGCTGCCATTTGGATTCCCATTGTTGATGATGTACCTCTGCAAGCTTCTATTCCCGTTGGCCGTCAAAGAGGGGGTCGACCGACCCGCTACTTAGAGTAGAATTTGTCGAGCCGACTTGCCTCACCATGTACTACGTCATGGTGTGTTTAGGAAATTCAATGACTTAGTTGGGGGGCCACTTGACCCCCCCACACTTGGATTCTTGAGCATTCTGAAATCCAAAGACATGGGAAACATCAAGTGCAGGGGTGCTGCTGGTGGCAACACACCAACGAGACCAAGTTGGGTCATTTGTAAGTAACTAAAATCTTATCATCAATTTAACAGGGGAAATTTCAATCTTGTGTACCATGGCATAGAGCAATTTTAGTTCATCATGTTTTAGAGAGTCAGAAGAACCAGGAAAAAGATTGGTAGTAATCTAGAAATAAATTAAGCACAAGGTTGGGTTGTGAATTTTAGAGGTTAAGAGACTGGAGCAACCATCAAAATCTACTCCTGTTACACCCAGGCATGGTAGTGTCTAAGTCAATTGTACAATCAAAGTCACAACCTAGAGAAGTGGTTAGAAGATTCCAAGTACAGCTATGCTCTTGCCCACACATGCGAAATGTTATAAGTCAATTTTAGTGTGCATAAAAATTCTTTAGTGAGCACTTCTATACCAAGTTTAAGGTACTCACCAAAAACCTCCCAAACCAGTGGTATTAAAATATCATTGAATTCTTTAGTCATACCTGTGCGGTCCACAAGGGCCGGGTCGAGGATGCTTGTATGGCAGAAATCGCTCTCCTTTAGGTTGTTGAACTTGATCAGCTCTTCTGGTGTTAATATGAGTTCATTCTTCAGGCTCCATTGCTCTTAGATGAGGTTTGTAGAGCACCACTTGATGGTGACTCTCCCCTTCCTCCATCCTCTCATGGCTTCCCTCATCAGAGTGGTGAGAGCTTTGAGAACAACTCTCACCCCTTTGGACTTCTAGAATCGGGAGAGGAATACTTTCTCTATTTTCCTACACAACACAGACAACCAAACTTTTTCCTACTACTCCTATGCAAGACTAAATATTTTTTTAAACAACTATTCTAATCTTGAGAAATAACTTGCAACTAAGAAGAGAGAAGAGGGATTGTGAGCTCAAGATAATTTTGGTAGTTTTGGGTGTGGAATTGAGCTCACAATACATGGGTATTTATAGGGGAAGAAGGGCAAGTTGTTAACACCCCAATGTGGGGGTTGGCCGACCTCCCCATAAGCACTATGTTTCAATGTTTTGAATCATGGTAGGGAATCTTGCAACATATATGAACTCTTTTCTAGAGATTGGCCAATGTTGGGGTCGGCCGACCCCTACTCTAAGCACTTTAGCACTCTAAATGATGTGGCATTAAGTGTCTACTAAAGTAAAGCCTAGGCATGGACAAGAAGTAAAGTTCTTTTATAAGATTCCCTTGCCTAGTGCTATGTGAAAGAGAAAAGATGATTTGCAAAAGTGGAGATATGCTTAAAGTGGTTGTCAGGGATCATGACAGCACTAGAGCATGTCTAGGAGACTACTTTGCAGGTTTAAGCTGGTGCACAGGTCCCAAACGGACCATTTCTTTTTAGACTTTGGCTTGTGTGTCATGCATGGGATTCTAAAGCAAAGCAAATGGGAGATAGTCGACTGCCAAAAGGGCAAGTCTTGGGGTCAACCGACCCCAACTTGAAAGCTCCAGGAGCATCCAAGTGCTGACCTCGACACATTGCATCAAGCCAAAGTGAAAAACTGCAAGTGGGCCCAATGGTCGGGTTAGCCGACCCAACGTCTAGGTGATCCACATGTCAAAACTGTATTGCAAGATGTTCTCAAGATTTTTATTTATTATTCCTAAGCATTTTGTCGAAGGGAAATATGCAAAACTAAACTAAGCATGCAATTGGAAGGGAAATGCAAGAATTGAAATGTAATGAGTAAAGATGGGATAAGTACTGATTTACCTTATCACCAAGGGCTCCATGTTTTAGGTCCATAGAGCAGGACCTCTCCATCTTGTTTATTGATTGGGCGCTTCAGATGGCCCTGGAGATATGCACCAAGATTGCACCTCCTCTTGCCACACTTGCCTACCTTTGCCTTGAGGTTCTTAGAGGCATGGTATGGTTCTCCTTTAAGCACAATGGCCTCCATGGTGACCTCTGGTTTCGCAGCTAGTCTCCTTCATGATTGAAGGGGGCCGCACTAATACAATTGATGACATTTGTGCTAGTGGGAACCATGACAGGCTACTCAAGGTAACTCGGGAGGCATATAGGGGGCTAGAAGGTGTTGAGTTTTAGACAAGGAGGATTAGGATGGAGAAGAAGAATAGGGAAGGCCAAGGAAAGCTATTGCCAAATATTACAAACTTGTTTTCACAAGAGTTGAAACTGGGAATAGTTTCTAAGTGCTGGCAGGACACTCTGGGTCAGATAGGGTTTCCCAACTACGGGTCACACTTCTCCCTCAACTCTCCTTCTCGTAGGACCACTTTCAAGATACTTGCATCCTATCAAGTAGGGGTCACCCGACCCCTAGTTGTTGGGTACGGAGCAAGCGAGTTTGGGTCCTACACTTTTTAGGTGATTAGAAGTGATCTGGCAAAGTTTGAGCCATAGTGGGTACTAAGTCCAGGTCGCCCGACCCCAGTTTGGATGTTCTAGAGCGAACAGGTTCTGGGTTTGTACTTTTCCACATGTCATAGATGGTTTGGCGAAACGTAGGCATGGTTAGCTACTAAGATGGGGTCGCTCGACCCCATAGTGGAGGCTCCCCAAGACTAGATTTGTCTTAAGGATTAACATAAGTGTATTCATGCTATCCTAAAGGCCAATCCACACAAAATATATAAAAGAAGTTAAGACATGTAGATTTTAGTCTTGTTGAATGTTTAGCAAGGATGAGTTCTAGCATGTCAACTTCTTCTATCAAGGTTCAAACTCCTAGAAAACTCTTAAGAAGGTGGCCACTTACCTCGAAGATGATGAGTCATAGCATTGGCCCTTCTTAGTTGCATCAAAGTTCTATTTGGCCAAGAAAACTTTTCTTCGACCATGAGGATCTCTAGTTGTCTCCATGAATGTTCTCATAACTTACCCATAGAGATATCGATGTTCTTGCTGCAGGGGTTAGTCCAAAAGTGCAACCAAGTTCCATGCAAGTATGTTTGGTTCAATAATCAAACTTAACACCATGTCTTGTTTGATTAAGGTAATCTATTTAACCTAAGCACCATGCTTAATTTAAAAAGACTATGGAGGTACTCACTCGAGCGATTAGTGTCACCAAACCAAAGCATACTAACATAGAAAGAGGGAGCATGATAGGATGAACAAGATTCATTATACTAGAGACAAGATAATGAGTGATGAAGACAAGAGGCAAATATTTTTTCTTTTATTATTATTATTTTTAAAATTTTATATGCAAGGCAATGCAAAATGGAGGATGAATCCATTTAAAAAAGGGAGAATTGGCTGTGGGACATGCAGAATGGTGGCCATTTGCCAGCGGATACTAGAAAAAATTAGATTGCTCAAAGACACTTCGCTTCTTGTCAAATTTGCTCGCGGACACTACGTTTAATCAAACATTATTACAAAATAGATATAAAATCATATAAATGCTCGAAAATTATAGTATAATTTTTTTTACACTCTACATGATGAGAACTATAGTGTAAAAATATTATTTTGTATTTTTAGTATCTTACTAATATTTTTAACTAATTAACCATGGTTATCTTTGTCTATTTATGAAGAGGGGCAAAATCGTCATTTTAGTGCAAAACAATATTTTTGCACTACAGTTATCATCATGTAGAGTGTAAAAAAATTTATACTATAATTTTTTCGCACTTATATTATTTTATATCTATTTTATAATAATATTTGATTAGACGTAGTGTCCGCCAGCAAATTTGATAAGAAACAGAGTGTCTTTGAGCAATCTATTTTTTCCTAGTGTCCGCTGGCAAATGGCCACCATTCTACATGTCCTACAGCCAATTGTCCCTTTAAAAAAATATGTTGTGGTTAAAATAAAGATTAAAAAAAAAATAAATGAGTGATATTGTTGACACCGTTTTTTGACACGTATCTGGAAATTTAATAGAGCTTGGATTGGCAGGCGAAAAAGGGATGACTGGCTGAAAATGCCGATGATAAAACAACAGGGTATGATCAAGTCTAGGGATAATGCTTGAGCTATGCCAATGGCTGATATTAACGGTTGCCGATGCCGATGGAGAATGATATGCCGATGATAGTGCAGGAAGGCGTAGGAATCGTCGGAAAGATGATGATGGTGTGCCGATCGCCTAGGATAGGTGAATTAATGTTTTCTATAGTTATTAGAGTTTGTTTTGTATATGGATTCTGTTTAGTTTGGAATTAGAATCCTAGTCGTATTTGGTTGTAACTCTTTAAGATAGGGTATAAATATAGACCTAGTAGCGATGTAAGAGACAATCCAATCAATCAAACATAAGTTTTTACATCTATTCTTGCATCTGCTTTCGACGACTTCGTCAACTCGTTTATTTTCCTTTTACTTATGAGTTCTTAAGAATTCTTCGAGTCATACTCGACGAGTTCTCGAGTTCTGCGTGAATACCTCTTGGCCGTGGCATCCGGGCGCATCGCTGTTGTCATGACCAAAGTATTCAAGTTATCACCTTTGTCGGTTGTAAGGTCAAATGGGCTCGCACGCCTTAACATTTAATCGGGTATTAGCCCTTTGTGTTTGCAGATCCACTTTTGCATCAACACATCTTTTGGCACACTTGGTGGGATAGATTTATCATCAAGATCAACATGTCTACTACTGAGCTCGACGCAGATAACGTCATCGCTATGACGGAAGCTAATCTCAGGGATGAGCAAAAGCAGGCTATGGCAAGGGCTATGGAGGAATACAAGCAACTCTGCTTGAAATCCTTTAGCGTCAACAAGAGCGGCAAAGTAATCCAGAAGCTAGAGTTGCCAATGCCTCGGCAAATCACTTTTGAAGCCAATCCTGGTAAATTAAAAGATATGGTTGATAATGCTATTAATCGTGCTTTGATCAACCAATCCAGTGTGCTGTCCAATACTGTCTTCAACGTTATGGCTAGAACTTTCAAAGAAGGACAGGAACCACCATTGTACATGGGCCCTGGTTATCATCAGCTAGGATTATCATCGGTTACAGCTCCATCGGCTCCTCCGGCCGTTGCAGGTACAGAAGCTACTTCTCCTCCAACCACATTAGGGATGACTAATGGGCAATCTACACCGATGAGGACTAATCCAGCAACATCAGAAGGATGGGTTCAACTCACTATAGATCTATCAGCATCGGCAATGTCAGGATCTGTATTCCAGAATTGTCAAGTTCCTCCCAATTGGTGGGGATATGGTATGCCTCCAGACTTTTTTGCGAATAGTTCTGGAACTTCTCAAGTGGCTGACGTGACAGGCAAGGCTCCTATGACATTGGCACCTCCAGTATCGCCGATGACTCAGAATCCTCCATATTCCACAACCACTACTGTGAGGCCTGTTACTAGAAACTTTCAGATGCTGACATTCTAGATGCCCAACGCATCGGCAGATCCACTGCCGACGCACCAAAGGTTTATGACTTAGACAGGGTATGTCAACCTAATGATGACACCCAACTCTCAGCTATCGGCAGGCCTACGCCAATGAACGTTAATAATTGATGGACGGGGCAGTTTGTCTTTCCACAAATGGCTTAGCAGAATCATCAGGCTATAGGATTCCAGCAGGGACAGATGCAGCTTGGTTTTCAGAATCAAGGACCAATCAATCAGCCGATGAATCCTGCTCAGCAAATCGGTGGCCAACTGGCGGTGGCTAATGCTATGTTCCGTGGAGATGATGCACCTCAAAGGCATATGGAAGCTTATCAGCAGGCGCCAGAACCTCTCAACCTGTACATCGGCAAGATGCAGATGCCTATTTTGCTGATAAGATAGCAGAAGTTATGAAAGATCAATTCGGGATAAAACCAAAGGTCAATACTTACTCTTATCACACACCATACCCTCCTGCATATGATTTGATCCCGCTTCCAAATCGGTACAAGGTGCCAGATTTCACTAAATTCTCTAGACAAGATGACACGTCAAGAATGGAACATGTTAATCGGTTCATCATCCAGTGTGGAGAAGCTGCTAACAGAGATGAGTTAAGAGTTTGCTTATTCTCGTCATCCTTGTCCGGATCGGCCTTTACATGGTTCATTTCATTGCCTCCAAACTTAGTAATTATTTGGGCTGATCTAGAGAAGCGTTTCATAAATACTTCTTTTCTAGAGTTCATGAGAAGAAGATTACCAATTTAGTCAGGCTGAGGCAACGCAATGATGAATCGGTTGAAAGTTTTGTGCAAGGGTTGCGGGATGTCAAGAACAAATGCTATAGTCTAGTTCTGGATGATCGGTAACTAGCCAATTTGGCCTTCCAAGGATTGTTGCCACATATCAAAGACAAGTATGCTTCTCAAGAATTTGAAAGTCTAATTCATTTGGTGTAGAGGATTTTTGACCAAGATATCAAGACTTTTGAACCTAGGAAGGCTTGAAATAAGGTGTCATTTGTTGATGAGGTAACAAGTTCAGATTCTAATGAAGAGCCAGTCATCGGTTTGGCAGAATGGGTGAAAAACAAAAAGCCGATGTCTTGTCCTTTCGATCATAAAGAACCAGAAAAGTTTGCTTTTGATATTACAAAGGCCGATAGGATATTTGATTTTCTGCTTCAGGAGGGGTAGATTAAGTTGTCACCAAATTATGTGATCCCATCTGTAGAAGAATTGAAGAAGATCAAATATTGTAAGTGGCATAATGCAACATCTCATAGTACAAATGAGTGCAAGGTGTTCAGGCAACAATTGCAATCGGCTATAGAATCTGGGAGGATTAAATTTGATAGCTCCAAAGCTCAGAAGCTGATGAAGATTGATCAACATCCTTTCCCTACAAATATGCTGGACGCTAAGGGGAAGACTAAGGTCTTGACATCGGAAGCAGCTGAGAAGAGTGCGTCGGTAGACCCCCAACATCATATCACTGTCGATGACGCTAAGGGCAAAGGTTTGATCCAAGAAGGCACCAGTTCTGGGAGACCTCCTCGATCCGGCATTGTGATCACTCATAGACGGAATTAGGAGACATGGTAATAGTAGGAAGATCAGTATCGCCGCCAGCAAGAGGATCGTCACCGAGAAGAAGAAAGGCGCCGACAAGAGTGGAATCGGCACAAAGATTATTGGAATTGCCCGTTCTTCATCAACTGTTGGGAGCAAAATATCAAGTTACCAACTGTCAGAGATTGCCCTGAGTGCAATGGTTATAATCATTGGCCAAATCGGCAATATCAGAATGATGATCGACGATTTAACGGGCCGATTAGAGGAAGGATGTCAGTTCACAATCGGCTGGGGGTAGGCTCAGTGTGCATGACAGGCTTGGTGAACATGTCGGTCATTTTCCAAGAAACCAAGAGGAGCTTGAGGAGATGGCAAATGCACGGGTTCCCAATGAGTTTATATTTTGTAGGGATGCTAATACTTATTGAATGGAATCAAGGGAGTCTCGCTATCAACCAGTACGGAGGACACAGCTTCCCCAATGTTGTCCAGAAGGGTTGACAAGGACACAGAAAAGGAGGATACAGCGAGAAAGGCAAGAAGAATTAAGCAGGGAAGAAAATTCTTCTAAGTCTGAGAATCGACAGCAATCAGATCGTAAGGGAAATGGACCATCGGCAGATGTTAACATGGTATTTATGTTGCCGATGGAGTTTCTTGCACCTTTCAGTGATGATGAAGAGATAGATTTTCCTGATCAGATAGCTCAGTTGGCCCTTGACCCGATGACAGCTATGTTTGAGAAGCCTTCTTATGATGAAAGGCAGCATCTCAAGGCTTTGTTTGTCAAAGGCAAGGTTGATGGGCAGCCGATGACCAAAATACTCATTGATGGTGGAGCTGCTATCAACATTATGCCATATGCAGTCTATCGGAAGCTTGGCAAAGGGGATCAGGATTTGACCAAGACCGATATGATGTTAAAAGATTTCGAAGGGAATATATCTCCAGTCAAGGGAGCCATATGTGTTGAGTTAACCATCGGCAGCAAGACTTTGCCGAGACTTTCTTTGTCATCAATGGAAAAGGTGCATACAATTTGCTATTGGGGAGAGACTGGATTCATGCTAATTGTTGCATTCCTTCTACAATGCACCAGTGCCTGGTTCAGTGGGTAGGTAACAAAATTGAGATTGTTCCAGGAGATTCTTCATATGTCATTGCATCGGCAGTCAGATACTTATGAGAGGACCAGATGCATTTCAGAGAAAGTTTGAGATAAAGATTTCCTCAAGGTTGCCGATTATGAAATTTCATCGATCCAAGCAATCGGTTCTGATGAAGAGTTTTAATGGATAGGTTCACCAATGATGGAAAGTTAGGACAGGGGTTTACATCGGCTGATGATCTAGTAGAAGTAGATATATGTAATGGTGATAGACCAAGACCTACTTTTATTAGTGCTAAGTTAGATTCTGAGTGTAAGCAACAATTAACCAATTTGTTAAAGGAATATAAAGATTGCTTTGCTTGGGATTATATCGAGATGCCTGGTTTAGACCGATCGATTGTTGAACATCGGTTGCCTATCAAGTCTGGGTTTTGGCTGCATCAGTAGCCAGCATGTCGATGCAATCCTAATATTCTTCGTGATGTTATGGCCGAAATAACCAAACTTATTGAAGCTAAATTTATTCGGCAGTGTCGGTATGCCAAATGAATTTCCAATGTTGTCCCCGTTTACAAGAAGAATGGGAAACTTCGTGTCTGCATTGACTTTAGGAATCTCAATAAAGCTACACCGATGGATGGTTATCCAATGCTAGTTGTCGACCTGTTGGTTGATGCTGCAGCTGGACATCGAATTATTAGCTTTATGGATGGCAATGCAGGTTATAATCAAATATTCATGGCTAAAGAAGATATTCCTAATACTGCATTTAGATGTCCTGGTCAAGTTGGATTGTTTGAATGGATAGTCATGACTTTTGGCTTGAAAAATGCTGGTGCTACTTATCAGAGAGTCATGAATTTTATCTTCCACGAGTTCATCGGCAAGCTGGTGGAAATCTATATTGATGATGTGGTGGTTAAGTCTGGAGATTTCATAAAACATCTAGCTGATCTGCGAAAGGTGTTGGAGTGCACAAGGAAACATGGTTTAAAAATGAATCCTAATAAATGTGCATTTGGTGTATCGGCAGGGCAATTTTTGGGTTTTATGGTGCATCAAAGAGGGATTGAAATAAGTAGGAGATCTATTGATTGCTTCAACAAGATAGTTGCTCCCACCAATAAAACTGAACTTCAATCGTTGATCGGCAAAATTAATTTTATCAGACAATTTATATCTAATTTGTCAGGTAAGATTCATGATTTTAGTCCCTTGCTTAAGCTAAAGGCTGATCAAGAATTTATATGGGGAAAAGAGCAACAGTTAGCCTTGGATGAAATCAAGAATTATTTGATAAACCCTCCAGTTTTGGTTCCACCACAACAAGGAAAACCCTTCAGATTATATTTGTCTACAGATGGTATGGTTATCAGTTCTGCTCTCATTCAGGAATTTGAAAGGAAGAAGCGAGTGATTTATTATGTAAGTAGAAGATTGGTGGATGCTGAGACAAGGTATTCGGCAACTGAGAAGTTGTGCTTGTGCTTATACTTTTCTTGCGTTAAGGTGAGACATTACTTGCTATCAGCCGAATGCACCGTCATATGCAAAGATGATGTAGTCCGATACATGTTATCAATGCCAATTATGAGTGGCAGAATCGACAAATGGATATTAGCATAGTTTTGGAATTTGATCTACGCTACGAATCGGCTAAAGCGGTTAAAGGGCAGATTATGGCCGATTTTGTAACTCAACATTGTGGTGTAGTGGATGCGTTGGAAATCATTCCTTGGACACTCTTCTTTGATGGGTCTACATGTGACCGAGGAGTAGAAATCGGTATAGTACTAATTTCTCCTCAGGGAAAGAAGTATGAATTTTCTTTGCCGATTGTTGCCACGTCAACGAATAATCAAGCTAAATACCAATGATCAAAGGGTTGGAATTATTGAAGGAAGGTCATGCCGATGCTGTTGAGATTTTCGGCGATTCCATTCTTCTTATAAACCAATTGGCTGGAATTTACGAATGCCGAAGTGAGGTTTTAATAGCCTATTATGAAAGATGCGTACAACTGTTAAGGGAATTCAAGGATTTCTGGTTAGAGCATATTGCTCGGTTACATAATGAAGAAACCAACCGACTGGCTCAACACGCCTCGGGATATCAACCCATCTTAGACATGTTGTCGGCAGTTAGTGCCGATGATTGGAGAAAGGAAATTATTGATTATTTAAGGGATCCGTCGAGTAAAGTTGAGAGGCATGTTAGATTTCTAGCCAGAAAGTACGTACTCCTTGAAGAAGAGTTGTATTATCGAACGATAGATGGAGTCTTGCTCAAGTGTTTGGGTGATGATGAAGCTAGGAGCTTGATGGATGAAATTCATGAAGGAGTATGTGGGGCACATCAGTCGGCTTTCAATATGAAATGGATGATTAGAAGGAACGGATATTATTGGCCAACTATACTTGAAGATTGCTTTAAATATTTTAAGGGATGTCAAGGATGTCAAAAGTTTGGCAATATTCAAAGAGCACCCGCATCGGCCATGAATCCTATTATTAAACCTTGGTCGTTCCGCGGATGGGTTATTGATCTCATCGGTCAAATTTATCCACCATCAAGCAAAGGGCATAAGTATATCTTAGTCGCCACCGATTATTTCACTAAATGGGTTGAGGCTATTCCCTTGAAGAAAGTGACATCGGCCAATATGATCGATTTTGTAAAGGAGCATATTGTTTACCGATTTGGTATTCCCACTATAACACAACATGGCTTTGCCGACACTTCCAACTGTCGTCAAAGGGTACCTTTGCCGACACTTAACGTCTCACAAAAGGTTTTGCCGACAATTTACAAACAGTCGCGGTAGAAGCAGTCGGCAAAACTTTTGCCGACAGTTAATGGCATCGCCGACACTTATTGTGTAGCCAGATCTCGTACCTACACCGACAGTTTAACTTTTACCGACAGTGAACCCTTTGCCGACAGTTTAGACCTACGCCGACAGTTTGGACCTTTTCCGACAGTTCGTATGCTAACGAAACCGTTTCCAGGATGTTTCATAAACCATGCCTTGTCCAACAGTAGAAGTGTCGGCAAAGATATATTGCAGATAGTTGGGTGTAGATACAATTTGAAAATTTTAATAAATACACATCACACTAATCAAGCAAATTCACATAATCAGAATTAAAATACCAGATCTCCATACATACACCAACTGGATGGTCATAGCACAAAGAGCCATATATATATATATAGGTCGAATGGTGATCATACATAACAGGTCAAGTGCAGATCATGGTACATAGAGGCATACATATATAGGTCCAGTGATGACCATACATAACAAGTCAAGTGATGATCATAGTACATGCAACAATACATATAGAGGTCCAGGATGTAGATTAGTCTCTAGCAGGCTTATATATAAGCATATACTAAGTCTTATATACTAACTGGTTATGGCTAAAGCTAAGAGATCAATAGATCATGACTTGGGCGCAAAAGTGGCATTCAACACTTCCATATGTTTTTGGCCTACACGATAGTAGCCTAGTAGGTGTAAACAAAAGAACAGAACTGCAATTCATGTCTTCCTGCAACATTTCCATTTCTCGGACACTTGTTGCCACTCCAAAATACTTGAACACCAACTTGGTGCACATATGGTTGCTGCCATTCTAGAGAACATGTAACAACTCTCTGATCAAAGCTCAAAGGGTTGCCCAGTCCAAAATATTTTCAACACCACATAGCTTAAGTACCTAACATGAAAAAGAAGGAGAAATATCAGTAAAATATGCTCTATATCATTAATTTTTTCTTTGTTATTAGGTCCAAATAGTGAAATAGTATTACTGTACAGTGGACAGCTATGCTCTAAACTATTTAGTTATATAGACCCATTATATAATTTCAATCGATCTAGTTAGCAATGATGTGCCAACTACAAGCAACAAGCTTAGGTACCAACAGCTTAAAAATTGGCAGCAAATAAAGAATTCAATGGAGCAAGAGCAGCTGCAGCAACCTGATACTATTTCTATATAAAGTAGTTATAGCTTGAGTCTCTGCTAAACTTACTGAATCAGCACCTCAGTGTATATAGAAGATTACAAGGAACAGCTCAAAAGCTTTCATATTGCAACAACAAGCACCATTTGCAACAACAAGCACCAAATATATAAGTCAAAATGTTCAAGTAAAATACCTTCAAGTTGTGATGTCCTTCCAGTGCCACCACCTTTTGAGTGCCGAGGTGACTTGTCATCCCTCATCTAGTAGAAAACAAATATATTACTAATCAAAATATAATGATAATTTTTTAAAGAATATAGAGAGGTTAGGCCATTACTCTGTCATGTGGCCATGCAATACATCTCCCACGAGCCTCTAGAATGGTGGTGACCCCTTCATATGGACGAGGTAGTACTGCATTCCGGTTAAACACATGGTTCACAACCACTTCACAGTACTCCACGCCAAGAGCAGTACCCCCAACAATAGCCCTTGGGTTTTTTGTTTGAATGGTAGCCTTTGCCACAGGGACTTCATAGGGCCTTACTATATTATATAGTATCACATCTCTGCCACCCTAAAGCATCAAAAAAATTCAGAACACCATAAAAACTGATTGTAAAAATCTCTATTGCTGCTGATTTGTTCCTGATTTCAGAACAAGCTGAAAAACATAGTTGATAAAAAGCTGATTTCAGAACAAAGCTAACAAGATGATAACATAGTTGATAAAAATCTCTATTTCCATCCTGCTGATTTCAAAACAAGCTGAGCTCAACCAAAAAAGAAAACAAAGTGCTCTCTTCGTGGCCTTAATATATAATTATCTAGAGATATGGCTAGTGCTAATATATGATCTATCCTGCTGGATTTCAGAACAAGAAAATTACCTCACTATGTTGCTCCTCTTGACGGACCACTCGTCTACTTACAAAGCCATCCTCTTCTATGTTCATATCAGCCATATCATCTCATGCATATGATCTAGCATCTTGTTCTTCATCTTCTTCGTGTACTTCGTCATGATAGGTTGGTGCAGCCCTCAAGTTCTAAATCAAAGTAAATACCATTGAACAGCTATTGCACTGACAAAGAAAATAGTAAGAAATATAGGTTAACAATTGCCACCTGTGCTGCACTATTAGATCCATGGGGAGTGCTATTGGCATTTTGCTGCTGCATCAATCTATCCAGATTTTGCTGAATAATTTCTAGACGACTTGATAGATCTTCCACTTTCCTATCAGATTCCCGACGAGCTTCTATCTCCATTTGAAGCCTTGTTGATGGGCATTTCCTAGCTCCAGGCATGTCCAAATCTGCTGGACTTGGCCCCAAACCCACAACACGAACATATCCATTCCTCTCTGCCCCACAAACATAGGAATAAGCATCACCTTCCTGGATACGCTTGTCTCTCAATTCAGGTTTATCTCTAATTGCATCTTGAAGGGCATTCTGCAGCAAATAAAAAAATTAGCAAAATATGATGGCATGAGAAATTATTGTGTTTATCACACTTACAATTGTTGTTGCAGCTCCTTTATGAGGTACTCCATTCTTGTGTGTGTGAGTTTTGATAAACAATTCATCTCTACGAGGGGGGCGCCCTAGCTCCTCACCCTAAACCATATGTATGTTATTGTAGTCATTACATACCATTTCAGTACCAATACGTGCATGGCTCTTACTTCCAGTTGTATGGTTTTGGGTCAGCTTTGAACGATTTGCTTTCCCCCTCAAAGAACGGGCCTACCAAATTATGTCATGTTTATCAAGCAATTTGTTTCTCTGCCATATACATTATGAAAATGAGCAAGCAATTTGTAACTTACAGCTGCCTCTGGAGTCCTCCAGTGATTAACTAGCCACGTCCAGTCATCCATATGAACTCTGGGATCGCAGAGAGCATACAATTCATCATCTTCCATGTCATCATCATACACCTTTTTCAATTCTGCTTCAAACTCCTTCCACTTTGTAGCTGCTGTCCTCATGAACCAATGGAAGACACCTCTGTCTAGTTGCCAATATAGCTGTACAAACACACAAATAGTAAATTAGGACCCAACAACATGAATACAGAACATAATTTGCAACCAATTTTAGTACCTTTGCATCTGTCCAAAGCTTATACTTTTGGCGTGGACAGACCTTCCTCCAATCATCATGTGCAATTGGGAAACCCTTTGTTCTCACAAGTGTTCCAATGAAGTTAGCAAATTTAGTGCCTGATGGTCCACAGGGCTGACCATTCATATTGACATCCAATTGGAGTTTAGGTTTATTTTGCCTTGCATAGATATCAGCCTTCGTAGTAGGTCCTCGAACATTTTTTTTGGGCTCTTCTGGAACGACTGGAAAAACAATATAGCATAGTACACCCAACTTAAGTAAGCATGATGCATTGCATTATGAGTTGTCACGAGAGGCAAATACCTTCATTAAGTTGATTCTCAGGATGCTCATTCGTAGCCTGGATATCAACCTGCGGCGCACTTACTCTAGAGCTAGATCGTAAGTTACGTCCAGTTGCTGTTTCCTCAGGTGGACCTCGGGGCTACATTTTGGGACACAATTATTTCAGATCCTATAATTGTTTGAGAACATTTTAGATTCATGGGAATACATACCTTTTTTGTTCTCTTTGTTTGCTGCATGGCATTAAGTTCTTGTGTAGTAGGCATGATATTCAGTTCTTGCATTTTCTGTATCCTTAACCTGATGTTTTCATCCCTTTCTAATTCATAAATAGTTGGCTCCATGTCATTCTCACAATCAGTTTGGTCCACGGCTTTTCTCTTTCCCCCTGCTTTTGGCATTGTTTCTCCTAAAAAAATGAATTAGTACAGGATTCTCATGTAATAATGCAAATATCTAAGGAATCTACAACAGACTGGTTGTCAAAAAAACAATTAGTTTAGACAAACAACAACAATGTCAAAGGAAAATATGCATAGGACCAGCAACAATTGATGGCGTTTGAGACTTACTTTCTCTTTCTTTCAGCAACAATGACCCCATCTATATGAGTTCTTACATGTACAACATCTCCAAAAAGACCACTAAGATCCACATTTGTATCCAAATCAGACATTGGGTTACGTATTTCATTATCATCCCCCATATCATAAAGACCATGTGGTTTTGACTGGGCAACAGCATGCCAATCTGATTCTAGGCCTTCCTTAACATAGTAAACCTATACAGCTTGTGATGCTAAAATAAAAGGCTCATCTAACATTTTTTCTCCAGTATTGAACAAATGCTTGAAATTAACACTTGTAACCCCAAATTGATCTTTTTCTACCCATTTGTCTTGAATGTGATTGTCCACCCAATCACATTTAAACAAAACTATATTTCCTTTGTTGCGATAATTTAACTCAATGATTTCTTTGATTATGCCATAGTATATCTTGTTTCTCATAACTGGTTCCACATTGTTTCCATTTTCAAAGCAAGAGGTCGGGGCAATCAAAGCTATTCCACTGCCTTGAACAGGTCTACCCTCATCATAGGAGGATGTATGGAATTTAAATCCATTAATTGCATAGCTATTGTAAGTTGTTGCAATCATGAATGGTTCATTTGCCAAAATTTGTATCTCTTCCGATACTTCTGCACCACTTTCAACTAACCCTTCCACCTGTAAATATATCATATTATGTCTAGTTAATTTAAGTGTATTAGATCTGAACAGAGCATGTTAATCACGCCTTTACTTACATGCTTTCTAAACCAATCATGAAAAGTTTCATGATGGATACGAGTCATTTGTCGCTGATTGTGGCGACCAATTGAGGAAAGGTACTCCAAATGTTTGCTGCAAAGGTGTGGTACTCATTGAGAAATGTATACATAATAAGACGAGAAATGCAATGTGTGTCAAGTCGTGTGGGTTGCTTACTTCAAGTACGGCTCTATCTTATCATAATTGAACAATACATATCTATGTGCTTGAACCCAAGTCTTGTATTCTAATGATACAGTGCACTTGCCACTCAAAGCTTGCCCCGTGCTTTGAAAGAATGGTGTAGTGCAAATTTCACAGTCCATCCTTTCACCATTTTCTGCTTGTCCAGTCTCATATCCTTTCAAAAATTTGGAGCAGAAAGTAAGACTCTCATCAAACTTGTACGCTTCACAAATTGATCCCTCTAGATGACTTCTAGTATGGACAGAGCCCTTCAACCTCATCAAATACCTATGAAGTAACCATTTTAGTGTGGAATCTAACTACAAATATGTTTAATAGCAATTGGAAATAGTTTGGTACCTCTCTACTGCCCACATGCTACGATAGTGTATAGGACCAGCAAGTCTTTCTTGAGCTGGCAGATGCACCAGCAAATGTACCATGATATCAAAAAAAGATGGCAGAAATATAGTCTCAAGGACACTTAGTGTCTCGTCTATTTCAGCCTCTAGTTTTTGCATATCACTGATACGGATAGTGGGTGAGTAGATCTTCTTGAAGAAATTGCTCACACGAATTAGTGCTGCACTAACTCTTTCTGGCAATTTATTCCAAACAGCGATGGGAAGTAAGTCCTGCAACAATACGTGGTTGTCATGGCTCTTTAATCCAATTAACTTCTTCTCCCTAACTTGCACATTACAGCGCATATCGGAAGCATAACCATCTGGAAACTTCACTTCCTTCCATACTTGGCAAAATGCTTCCCTAGCCTCAGGACTCATTGTAAACTGTGCTGGAGGTAAATAGAAATCATCTTCTACACTAACAGGATGAAGATCACATCTAATACCAAGTTCCTGGATGTCCAAGCGAGCATTTAAGTTATCCTTGGATTTTCCATCAGTGTCCAAAAGTGTGTCCATAATATTCTGACATACATTCTTTTCTATGTGCATAACATCAAAATTATGTCGTAGAAGTAGGTCTTTCCAATATGGCAACTCAAACCAAATGGATTTCCTTTTCCAAACAGTTGGTGGCTCATCAACTTTCCTACGTTTTTGCTTGGATGACCCCTCTGTAGTTGGATTGCACTGACGCTTGGCTGGCTTCTTGGTTATTGGGTCCTTTCCAAAGGTTGGGCATATATTTGCTGTCAACTCCAATATTAACTCTCCACTAAGAGGTCTAGGTGCTGGCCTAAGTTATGTGGTACCATCAAATGAATCTGCATCAAACCGAAATTTGTGTTTGGCATCTAAAAATCTGTGATGGCCCATGTAGACACACTTGCCTCCCTTTTTCAACTGGAAAGAACATGTATCTAAGTGGCATTCAGGACAAGCAACTTTGCCAGAAGTGACACATGCCAGCAAATAGCCTAGGCCTGGAAAATCAGATATAGTGCAAACTATGGCAGCATGCAGTTGGAAGGTTTCATGCTTTGAAGCATCATATGTTTTTACACCAACAACAAACATTTCTACCATATCATCCACTAGTGGCTCAAGAAAGACATCCATATCACCACAAGGTGCCTTAGGTCCAGGGATCAACAAGGATAGAATGAAATTTGATTGCTTCATACACTTCCAAGGTGGAAGATTGTATGGGATCAGAATAACTGGCCAAATACTGTAAGTCAATTTCATGGTCCTAAAAGGATTAAAGCCGTCACTAGCTACAGCTAGTCTAAGATTTCGACTCTCTGAGGAAAACACTGGATGCTTAGAGTCAAAATCTTTCCAAAAAGGAGCATCAGCAGGATGCCTCAGCACACCATCATTAGTGCGCCCTTCATCATGCCACCTTGTGTCACTTGGTGTTTTTGAGCACATAAAGTACCATTGCAGCCTTTTCTTTATAGGAAAGTAACTTAGAACTTTCCTAGGAACCCTGTACACACGTTTTCCACTAGGACTACTCTTTTCTGATTTCCATCTTGAGGTTTTACATGTTGGACAAACATTTTTGGTCGCATGGTCTTTCCAAAACAGTATGCAGTCATTCTCACATGCATGAATTTTGACGTACCCAAGTCCTACACCTTTTGCCATTTTTTTAGCTGCATTAAAGTTTTTAGGAATTGATGACTCTTCAGGTAAGACATCCTTAAATAACTCTAGTAGCATGTCGAAGCTTTTGTTATTCCATCGCCCAACAAACTTGATATGGAGTAACCCTACAATGAAACATAGCTTCGAGAACTTGGAACCTGGATATAGTTCCTTGCCAGCATCTTCTACCATTTTGTAAAAAGCCTCCACATCCTCATCATGCTGCTTAGTGTTGTTTTCTTCTAAATCCCCCTCGACATCTAAACCCATTGCTATGTCTTCAAGTAAACCAGAAATATCATCCTCTTCATTTGGGTCCCCTACTTCTACCCTTTCATGTTGTCTGCTATTCATGGAAAAACTAGAACTAGGTTCACCATGATTCACCCATGTTATATATCCTTCCGTAAATCCCTCACATATCAAGTGCTCAAGTACAATACTATGGACCCTCCAACAAGAGTTCTTGCATGCCTTCAGGGACATAAAATCTGATTTCCTTTTGCAGAATTACTAAAGGCAAAGTCTAAAAACATATCCACTCCTTCTCTATACACAAGTGTTTGCCTACACATGATTATCAAGAAATCAGACCAAACACCCTATGCACGCAGATTCTAGTATATGGTTATAGATTTATAATGTACCTAGGTTGATCCATCCATGTTTTATCCATGATGCACCTTTTACAAAATGAAGTGTCAATTAGTGAAACATATACACAACAGTTCTCATTTCAGATTGGATTGTTCAACCAAAAACATATAAAAATCTTGCCAAATAATTGTCCAAATCAAATCAATTTCACCACACTTAGTGCTAAAAAAATCATCTCACCACAGGACATCAACATGAACTATAGGGGAAATTTAGTCTAGTTTTAAGAAACCAAAAACATGGCATCACAGAACACATAACCTGCAATTCTATAGCAAATGAAGAGATAGAGTTCATAAGAAAAGGAGAGCATACCAATAAAGCAATGACAATAGAAGATCAGATGAAGACTAGAAGGGCAACTTGCTCGTGCTCCCTGTAGATAATATTGCCAACACTATTTAATCACAAGGCAATACAAATAAGTCAAAAACCTGAGCAAAAGCAAACTTACTTCAAAGCTATAGGTGGGTAGAAAGAACAATTGAAGCCTTGAATCCTTTAGTGCTTCCTTATTGGATATTTTGCAACATGCACAAGAAAGAAAGAAATACTTAGAACTGATATAGTGCAGCGAGGAGACAAACTTCTACTTCCATTTGCAACTAAAAGTTCAATTGATTTCTTCTCTCAAACTTTTTATATATAGAATAAACACAACATGTTTTTTCTCGCATAAAGGACCAAAGTAAAGTGACTATGAACTCCCATCAGTGTGGACTTTGCCATCATACTAAAAAAAGTTGCAAACATAGCATAAAAGAATATACATGCAAGCTGATGGATTGTGTGGTGTCCAAGATCTTGAAATTTACAATTCTGAACAACAGAACACAATTTCACATAACTGAACTACACCATGCCATTTTCACTAAACAACAGCCTCTGAAGTACAATGCCAATTCCAGTAAATAGCAAAAGCATTCATATAATTGCTTTACTATATCCATGTAATGAAAATTAGTATGCACATGGGGGCCATAAAAAAAATACTATGCTCCAATGTTGGCCTTTGTAGACTGTTCTGTTCCTTGGTTATAGCCTATTGTGGGTGTGGGGTATGGACTCCTTTTTCATTGAACAAAATGGCAAAGCAGTGCACAATCTCAATCTGTAGAATGGTACTAGTGCTTGGACCTTAGTTGTAATGACTGACAACACACAGCAGTAAACTGTTTTATTGGGAATGGGCCATTACACAGCGTTGTGTAATTGCGTAAACCAGAAGCAATGCGAACTCGCACACTCTCCTCATTACTTGACAGGTCTCTGCCTGGCTGCTCCCCTCATACTGAAAGGTTGCAGCAGAAATTGCATGCTATTGACAAGACTAAAATGCTGAATACCACTCCTAGCAACAAACCATGTCACTCATGTCATTATTCTACTAGAAAGAAGAGCAACAGAGCTGGTGTAAGATGGGAAACATCACTATCTCTGCATGCACCTACTTTCTCTAGTGCTGCAAGCCATACATTGATTTTAGATTGAAATATAACTAAAAACGTTTAAAACTGTAGTATTGAACTTTTCATAAACACCTGCAGCCCTTGCTGCTTAGAAGCCACCACACACACACTTCTCAACATGAGTACATTCTCCCCAAAAAAAGATTTTCCCTGTCAATTAAGCTGCATTCTCTTCCCAATATAGCTTCAGAAACAAACAGTATGGCCCTAGCTAGTCGCCAGTTCAAATCTCGAAGTCAAAGAAAAATCTGAAGGCTGCTGACCTCGGGGCCGGACGCCGGCAGCGTGTCGGTGGCACACAGAGCAGGGGAGCAGGGGGATTCGTCAGGGCCACGGGCGCCTTCCTCTCTGGGCTCGGGTGCGCTGGCCTGTGGTGCTCCTCTCGGACACAGAGCAGGGGAGCCGGGGGATCTCCTCCAAGGAAGTCGGCCGGAATCGATGCTTGCGGCTGAGGGTATGGGGACACGGCGACGGCACAGCTCTTGGTGTCCAGCGATGGGGTATGGTGATGGCGGGATTGGGGGCGGCAGGCTCAGCAGCAGGGCAAGATTGGGGGCGGCGGGCTCAGCAGCACGGCGGGATTCGGCGCGGGGGACGGCAGAGCTCCGGCTGGGGACCGTGGTGACGGCGCTCCGGTGGGTGGAGTCCTCCTGCAGGAGCTCGGCGGTGGGATGGTGCGGCGGCGCCCAGCGCGTGGTGGGTGATTTTTTTTTCTTTCTGAGTTGTGACTTGGTGTTGGTGAGTGGAAGTCAAAACCATAATGGGTCGCGGAGGCAGCCTTTTTTATTGGGCTCAACATTTAGCTGCCGCGCATGACTTGTTTTGGCGCGTAGTTTCCCGCTCACCCGAATTGTTCTATTTGTGGTTCCCTGCCTACTCCGATTTTTTTTCTTTCTGAGTCGTGACTTGGTGTTGGTGAGTGGAAGTCCAAACCCTAATGGGTCGCTGAGGCAGCGTTTTTTATTGGGCTCAACATTTAGCTGCCGCGCATGACTTGTTTTGGTGCGTAGTTTCCCGCTCACCCGAATTGTTCTATTTGTGGTTCCCTGCCTACTCCTTCGACGACAGTTAGACTGTCATTTGGTTGGGCTACAACGACACATATTTTGTCTAAAAACTTTCGCCGACACTTATTGTGTCTGGAGGAGCAACGCCGACACATTACGTGTTGGCTTACATAGTCATTATCGACAGTTTATGGGACGCAAAAAATGTATACAATTGCCAACACATTATATGTTGTTAAAATCCTTGTTTTCCCAACACATGAGTGTAGGGAAAAGTAGGTCATGGTGTAGTGTCCCTAGACAATTACTACCGACCAGGGCACTATGTTTACATCAGGAGACTTTGAAGAATTTGCAATCGGTATGGGGATTAAAGTATTGAATTCTTCTCCTTATTAAGTTCAAGCTAACGGACAGGCCGAGGCTTCTAACAAAGGGATTATTAAGCTTATTAAGCGGAAAGTTGAAGAAAATCCTAGAAGATGGCATACATTGTTAAATGAAGCTTTATGGTCATATCGGATGACATGTCATGGTTCAACCAAAGTATCACCTTATCAATTGGTGTATGGACATGATGCGGTATTGCCATGGGAAATTAAAGCTGGTTCCAGACGGTTGTTTGCTAAGGATCAACTAACTGCCGATGACTAGGCCACTTTGATGAATGATGAGTTGGATGATTTGGCAGGGCATCGGTTGAGGGCTTTAATAAGCATAGAAGAAAATAAAAAGAGAGTTGCTAAATGGTATGATAAAAAAGTGAAAGCGAAGGAGTTTGCTGATGGAGATTTGGTATGGAAACTGATTCTACCGTTTGGGACTCAAAGTTTGGAAAATGGTCTCCTAATTGGGAAGGTCCTTATCGGATAAATCGATCTGCTCCTGGCAATGCTTATATTTTAGAAACACTCAAAGGAGTTGAATTTCCTAGAGCATTAAATGGAAAATATTTAAAGAAGTACTACCCAAGCATTTGGATTGATGCGTGAAAGTTTAAATGCCGATAACAGTCCTATCAGCTGGACAGAATGTTAAGTGTATCTCAAGCCATGCAAAAAGTTCTAATGCCGATAACAATCCTATCGGCTGGACCAATATGACTGAGGTTCTTGGAAGCAAAACTAAGCAAGTTGCCGATGAATGATTAACAGATCCAGTAGAGCCTGGATGGCTAATATGGCGCACAGACGAATCTGGTTGGCCTCTTCTATTTCTCGAACATCTTCATCGGCAGAACCCTCCACTGGTTTCAGCTTCTTCTTCATCTGCTGTACTTTGCGGGCTTGGACATCTCTTTCTTGCTGAAGAGTTTTGTGCACCTCAGGTAGCTGGCTTTCTTTTTGTTGAGCTTGAGTCAAGGCCTCTTCCACTTGCTTGAGTTCAGCCAGCAAAACTTCTCTTCTTGCCGATAGATTGGAGATTTTTTGTTTTACCTCATCCCCTGAGGACTGCAGAACGCCGATGCTCTTGTGTTTCTCATCGGTAGCACGCTTTACTTGCATCATTTCCTCTGCGAGCCGGGCGTGAGCAGCTCTATCGGCAAGACTCTAAGTGGCCTTCTGATACTGGAGCTAGCGGCTTTCCAAGTGAGCAGCTTGAAAGAGGATCTCTTCAGCATCGGCTGGAATCTGACCATGAAGGGTCTTGAATAAAGCCTTGGGTGGATCAGAATCATCTACTAGTTGAGCTGTGTCTTAGTGCAGCAGAGCCAACACATCTTCCAACTTGGCTTTGATTTCTGCCGATGAGATTCCAACTGCCTGAGAAGAGCTTGCTTCTTCGCCTTCATCATCGGAGATGTCGATGGCAAAGGAAAATAAGCTTTTTGGGGAATCTTGTTCCTAGAAAAGGAAAAAGATAAGTTATTCAAGATTAAGTGTTGATAATGTAAATTCTGAAAATTGGATAACTTACTTGCTTCAGGGAGATTTCCTACCTCTGACAAGGAGATGCAGCTGATACTATGGTTTGATCGGCTGGGGTTGCTGATGGAATGACATCAACTGAAAAGTTACAAGGATGATTGTGACTTATAAGGTAAATTCACTGGTAATAATTCTGTGATTAGTGCTTTACCTTGAGGAGGTATAGTGATCATCTGTTTTGGAGGGATGGCCGATGATGTGCCCAGCTCAACCGGATCGGCAATCTGTTCAGAAACATCGGCTGGTGCCTGGTGCTTCTTGCAGCTAGGGTACTGGTCGGGGAGAAGAAGATGTTTCTTGTGTCCGGATTTCTTGTGGAGAAGGAGATGATGCTACCTGGATCAGTGATACTGGACGAGGTGGAGAGGATGGTGCTGTCTTCTGGCGCTTCGGCTGGGTCTTGGTGCTTTTGGGACCCTTTCTCTTGATTGGAGCTGACTGGGCTGGGGGGCATCGACACTTGACGTTTGAACGCTTCTGGTCTTAGCCGATTTGCCAGTTTGCTGTTACAACAACCAAAATTTCATGAGTAAAAATATGAAAGAGTACTGATGGAATTTTGCTGAAGGATAAAAGTTACCGACGAGGTTCCCGTTGCAGCCGATGTACCCTAAAACAATAAAGTGAGTATGGGATGAATTCGGTATAAAAATTATTATTAAGAGTTACCTTGAAAGCCTGTGTCAGGGTAGCAGCAGCAACCGATGGGGATACTTTCGACCGTTTGGTGGTCGTTTTCTTGAAGCGCACGTTCTGATGCATCAGGGCTGCTAGACTTGGCGCATTGTGACCGATAAGAGAGATTGGGCCTAATTGAAGGAGTTCGATCGGCCTTCCACTTCTGCTGATCGCTGGTGCTGGGTTATCGAAATGTTGAAATAAAAAAAAGACAAGTAAGTTGCCAATAAGATCAAAGGTAACAAAAGAACCAAAGTATCGGTAAAAGACTTACGATGTTATCAGGGACTTTATAATCGGAGTCGATCATGCTGCGGTATGTATGATCCGATGTGCTAAACAGATGCTCCTTCCATTCCTCCCACCAATGCTTATATAGCTGAGTAATAAAGAGAGCTGGCACCCAGGCCAATAGATTGATGTCTGTCATATCGGCACTTGGTTGGAGTTGGGCTATCTTTATCCACTCAAGTCCACTGGTTATGATCTCCCTTGGTTTCACCACATCGGCCTAACGAAGTCTGATCGGTAGTTGTCCAAAAGCCAGTTGGTGAGCTAGTGCCGATGGGTTGTAAAACTCGTAGGTAGGGTTGGTGTTCTTCCCGCTACCAAAGGTATTCACCGGAATTGCCCTCGAAGTGATGATTGCCATCATCAGGTCGTTATCCTTGTTAAGAGCATCATCGAAAGGGTGGAAGGTGAGCGGGAATCTGGTTTCTAGATCTTCATAAGGCATCCATGCTCGCTGATCTTTGGAGAGGCCATCATGCAAGGTTTGGAAGAATCGACCGATCTGGTTTTCATTGCAACCGGTGCCAGGGAGAACTATGGCAGCTTCACCGTAATTGAGCGGTGAGCGAGTTGCCGATTCATCATCGGCCAGTTCATAATCTTCGGCAATGTCTTTGGGCAACTGCTGTGCAAAGAAATAAAATCGAAGGCGTTTGTGCATGTGAACATTAAGCCACATGTTGATGAACCACCAGAGGCCTCTTAAGTTGACGATGGGTTCATCTAACAGGAGTTTCTCAGTCACTTGATGAAGGAGGTGATAGGTAGACCCGAGCATGTATCCGCCGAGAGGGAATCGGCCACCATCGGCTAACCTTTCTGCTGCCGACAGGTAGACGGAGGTTAGTCCTACCGATCATTCGCAGAAGATAAATTTGTCTAGCCACATGTTCAGGAAAATGGCGTGTACCCTCTGCCCAACTGGTCTCGTTTTCGGATACTTCTGGATATACCCTGACCAACCGCCGATGATGCGGGTTTCTACTTTGCGTTCGGCCTTGCGATCGAACAAGTGGCCGTCATCGGCAGTTGCAATGTCTAAACCGGTAAGCATGAGGACATCGGCAAGAGTGGGGGAAGTTGGGCCGTGACCAAAAAGGAAAGCATTGAGAGTATCTGACCAGAAGTATGAAGTAGCTATGAGCAGTGACTCGTTTCTCTCCATATCAGCAACAGATAACCTGATGCATTGATCTAATTTGCGTTCACCCCAGTATACTACATTCGTGTTGCTAACCCTCAAGAACCAATCCTTCCATCCCTTGGTGGAACTTGGCTAGGATCGGAAGGTATCTTTCCACAGATCTAAAGAAAAGTTTTCAACTCTAAAGGGAATTCTATTTGTCTCCGCATTAATCAGATCGGTAGAATCCAGGTTACCCAGTGGACCGAGGCATTGAAAGTGAGGTTGCTCGGTAGGAATAACGATTTTCTCGCTCAGTTCCTAAGGTTTGAAGATTGGAAGAACAAAAAAGGGGAAAAAGAAAAATGCTAAGTAAGTAGACTTCCAAAAGATAAAGAGATGCGGTAAAGAGAGGAAAGATGGGAATGGATTAACCTCTGGGATGATGAAGTTGACGACCATTTCTTCCCAGAGGAGAAGAAGATCGGAGACTTGAGGAACCGTTGGGAAGGATTTTGCTAAAGTTCTTGGGCTCTTCAACAATGCCGCAACCAGAAGAGATGAGTTTGGGGAATGAAGGATGGCAAGGTAGAGAAAGATTACCAAGGAAGGAAGTATTTATTGGGTAAAATGAGCAGGGGCATTTCTGACTTATCTCTTTGTCGTATCCGTAAAATTTGAGGGTGTTCAGGTGGATATGGTAACTGTTCGCATGGTAATCAAGGGATTGTGTAGGTGATTTGACAGCAAGCGGTCATGATTTACCAGATATTTTACTGCAGAGGATCTCCTGGTCGGCACATCGGCAGTCCACTCTAATGGAACAGTTGCCGATGAGCGGATGTTTAGGAGATTTGGTTCGGGAGGTTGAGAAATTCGAGGTGCCTGCTGGAGATCCGGGTTATGGTTGTTTGGATTTGGTAATTAATTGCTGTCAGAAGAGAATAACTGCGAAAAGGGTGTCATTATTAGGAGAAAATTTTGGAGCATTAATAATTTTATACTCTGAAATTGGAGGGCATGTGTTGACACCGTTTTTTGACACGTATTTGGAAAGTTAATAGAACTTGGATCAGCAGGCGAAAAAGTGATGACCGGTTGACAAAGGAGTTGCCGATGGGTTATGATGCCGATGATAAAGCAGCAGGATATGACCAAGTCCAGGGATAATGGTTGATCTATGCCGACGACTGATATTAATGGTTGCCGATGCCGATGGAGGATGATATGATGATGATAGTGGAGAAAGGCGTAGGAATCGTCAGGAAGATGATGATGGTGTGCCGATCGCTTAGGATAGATAAATTAATGATTTCTATAGTTATTAGAGTTTATTTTGTATATGGATTCTGTTTAGTTTGGAATTAGAATCCGAGTCATACCTGGTTGTAACTCTTTGAGACAGGGTAAAAATATAGACCTAGTAGCGATGGAAGAGACAATCCAATCAATCAAACATAAGTTTTTACATCTATTCTTGCATCTACTTTCGACGACTTCGCCAACTCATTTATTTTCCTTTTACTTACGAGTTCTTAAAAATTCTTCGAGTCATACTCGACGAGTTCTTGAATTTCGCGTGAATACCTCTTGGCCGTGGCATCCTGGCGCATCGCTATTGTCGGGACCAAAGTATTCGAGTTATCACCTTTGTCGGTTGTAAGGTCAAATCGGCTGGCTGGCCTTAACATTGAATCGGGTATTAGCCCTTTGTCTTTGCAGATCCTCTTTTGCATCAACACATCTTTTGGGCCGGTGCTGGGTTATGGACCTATTGAAATAAAAAAAGACAAGTAAGTTGCCGATAAGATCAAAGGTACCAAAGGAACCACAGTATCTGTAAAGGAATTACAATGTTATCAGGGACTTTATAGTCGGAGTCGATCATGCCGCGGTATGTGTGAGCTGATGCGCTGAACAGATGCTCCTTTCATTCCTCCCACCAATGCTTATACAGCTGAGTAATAAAGAGAGCTGGCACCCTGGCCGATAGATCGATGTCTGTCGTATCGACACTTGGCTGGAGTTGGGCTATCTTTATCCATTCAAGTCCACTGGTTATGATCTCCCTTGGTTTCACCACATTGGTGTAACAAGTCTGATCAGAAGTTGGCCAAAAGCTAGTTGGCGAGCTAGTGCAGATGTATTGTAAAACTCGTAGGTAGGGTTGGTGTTCTTCCCGCTACCAAAGGTATTCACCGGAATTGCCCTCGGAGTGATAATTGCCATCATCAGGTCATTATCCTTGTTAAGAGCATCATCGAAAGGGTGGAAGGTGAGCAGGAATCTGGTTTCTGGATCTTCATAAGGCATCCATGCTCGCTGATCTTTGGAGAGGCCATCGTACAAAATTTGGAAGAATCGGCCGATCTGGTTTTCATTGCAACCGGTTCCAGGGAGAACTATGCCTGCTTCACCATAATTGAGAGGTGAGCGAATTGCAGATTCATCGTCGGCCAGTTCATAATCTTTGGCGATGTCTTTAGCGAACTGGTATGCAAAGAAATCAAACTGAAGGCGTTTGTGCATGTGAACATTAAGCCACATGTTGACGAACCACCAGGGGCCTCCTAAGTTTCTGATGGGTTCGCCTAACAGGAGTTTCTCAGTCTCTTAATGAAGGAGGTGATAGGCAGAGCCTAACAGGTATCGGCCGAGAGGGAATCGGCCACCATCGGCTAACCTTTCTGCTGCCGACAGGTAGACGGAGGTTGGTCCTACCGATCGGCCATAGAAGATGAATTTATCTAACCACATGTTCAGGAAAATGGCATGTTCCCTCTGCCCAACTGATCCTGTTCTCTGATACTTCTGGATATACCCTGACCAACCACCGATGTTGCGGGTTTCTACTTTGCGTTCGGCTTTCCGATCGAACAAATGGCCATCATTGGCAGTTGCGATGTCTAAACCGGTAAGCATGAGAACATCAGCAAGATGGGGGAAGCTGGGCCATGAACAAAAAGGAAGGCATTGAGGGTATCTGACCAGAAGTATGAGGCAACTATCAGCAGTGACTCATTTCTCTCCATATGGGCAATAGATAGCCTGATGCATTGATCTAGTTTGCGTTTACCCCAAAACACTTCATTCGTGTTGCTAACCCTCAGGAACCAATCCTTCCATCCCTTGGTGGAACTTGGCCAGGATCAGAAGGTATCTTTCCACAGATATAAAGAAAAGTTCTCGGCTCTAAAGAGAATTCTATTTGTCTCTGCATTAATCAGATCGGTAGGATCTGGATTACCCAGTGGACCTAGGCATTGAAGGTGAGGTTGCTTAGTAGGAATGACGATTTTCTCACTCAGCTCCTAAGGTTTGAAGATTGGAAGAACAGAGAAAAAGAAAGAAGAAAGGAAAATGCTAAGTAAGTAAACTTGTAAAAGGTAAAGAGGTGTGGCAAAAAGAGGAAAGATGGTAATAGATTAACCTCAGGGATGATGAAGTTGACGGCCATTGCTGCCCGAGGAAGAAGAAGATCGGAGACTTGAGAAACCGTTGGGGAGGATTTTGCTGAAGTTCTTGGGTTCTTCAACAATTCTGCCGCTAGAGAGATGAGTTTGGGGAATGAAGGATGGCAAGGTAGAGAAAGAGTACCAAGGAAGGAAGTATTTATAGGGTGAAATGAGCAGGGGCATTTCTGACTTATCTCATTGCCGTATCTGTGAAATTCGAGGGTGTTCAGGTGGATATGGTAACTGTTTGCACGGTAATCAAGGGATTGTGCAGGTGATTTGACAGCAGGCGATCATGATTTTTGGAGATATTTTACTGTGCAAGATCTCCTGGTCAGCTCATCGGCAGTCCACTCTAACGGAACAGTTGCCGATGAACGGATGTTTAGGAGGTTTGGTTCAGGGGGTTGAGAAGATCCGGGTTAACATTGTTTGGACTTGGTAATTAATTTATGTCAGAAAGGGATAACTGCGAAAATGGTGTCATTATTAGGAGAGAATTTCAGAGCATTAATGATTTTATACTCTGAAATTGGAGGGCATGAGTTGACACCATTTTTTGACACGTATTTGGAAAGTTAAGAGAGCTTGGATCCCCTGGCGAAAAAGTGATGACCGGCTGACAAAGGAGTTGCCGATGGGTTATGATGCCGATGATAAAACAGCAGGGTATGATCAAGTCCAGGGATAATGGTTGATCTATGCCGATGGCTGATATTAACGGTTGCCGATTGTTGGGCATTCTTAACGTCATTACCAAAAGTAGACTTAGTTTTCTAATTATGATAACGCGCCAAAAATGCCGAACCTATCCCTCATGCCACTTAAGCCATGTTGTCATCCCTAGCATGACATGAGAGACGCGGTACTGAAATATGCAATTGCTCTTCGGAATGAATAATAAATGAGATCTGCAAGCGCACAGATTAATACCGATGTAGCATTTTAACCAGGAAGTATTCCAGGTATCGTTATTTATATTTTTACAACTGAGAAGGGATTGCTAATCATCAATGTTGATTATGGAATGGAATATGGAATTGAGTATCTATCATTGCATATATAATAGAGAGCACTTATCTATCTCTTTCATACAGGGATAAATGTCACATAAAATATAGATAAAGTATGAATGGTGACAAAGATAATTAATCTGATCAGCATAACTAGCCACATATAATAATGATAAGCACCTCAACAGATATTCTAGCAAGTCATTAGCATGGAATTAGGATGAACTACAAGAATATTTCCTAAGTTATTCTTAACTATAAAGTCTAGCATATCATAGTTAGTGCAATTATACTGGGCAATCATTGCGAGACACGACTACGCCCATGCATAGTGATATTATCAAGGAAGATGAGAAACATAGCAATCACTCCCCTGTAATAATGTTGTTCTGCCTGCCCTATGCACGAGAGGGGGACTATATAAGAATCAATGGAGCTATCACCACCACGAACTACCCCGCGATCCGGCATATAGGGTACAATCACAGATAAATATGGTATAGGCACCATACCTACACATTACTTATCATTTACCCACTGTACACATGGATAAACGCTATACAATCCTAAACATGTATATAATTCCAATCTAACTAAGCCAAGTATATAACTATGATAAACTAAAAATAATATGATTGCAAATATAAACAAGTAGAGCAAAGTCATGATCAATATATTGAAGTGGAACAAAGTCATATTCATAATATTGAAGAACAATGATGAACAAATGAAGAACAATTGAGGAATTACCAAGAATCCTCTTGACAGATCCGGAAACCAATCGAAGATTGACTCCTTCTAGTTCTAATCCTTTGTAGCTATGCTAAACTAGAGATCTATTGATGTGGTGGCTCTAGGGCTTGATCAGAGACTTCTTCTCCCGAGATGGATAAATGAATTAGGGTTTCAGAGGTCCTCTCCTCTAGGGGCCAAGGGGTCTGCTTACATAGTTCTTCCAAATGAATATGGACCGTCGGATCAAACCGACCTTAATCGCACGGTTTTCCATAATCCCTTAGGTAGATGGAGCATGATCCGCAAGGTGGAGCATGATTGGCTCTCAGGCCAGGGCAGGCGCCCAAGGGGGGAGGGTGGGCGCCCTGCCCCCGGGCCCGTTCGGTCTCCCGCTCGGTCCCGTGGCTTCTGGACTCTTCTAGATGTTAGATAATTACGGTGCAAGTTAATATTTTTATGTAAACCCGACGTGTGGGCCTTTCTTCCATATTTCCTGATAACCCCCTGCAGAAATAGACAAACACCAAAACTCATGGAATTCTGTCAGATAAAACCCTAAGTCTGGGTGTTAGTTACATTTGGATCCTTTTCTTTGTTTATTTGTTTATTATATTTGATACTTAAGGACCGTCAACAATGTCCCCCAAGCTTACCTCTTGCTCGTCCGTGAGCAAAGATAATCTCAGTGATGGATCAGAAGTTGCTATAATGCCTTTGAGTTTTGATGGTACACATGATTTCAAATAAGGTCTCATCTCTGAGTTAGAGTAAACCGTCAAGACTTAAAACTTACTCATTTTACCTTTCACCATGGGACTTGTAACCGTTACTTCTGTCTTGAGCAGTTAAAAGATAGAACGATCTAGTCAAGCGCCATGTCTCTTATTCTTGATCAGCTATAGCTCTAGAGTTTTTGCAGATTTTCAAATAAAACTTAGAGATTCCTTGTATGATTCTCTCATATCTCTCTTTTGTGGTATTTCTGGATCCTCACCAAGGCAGTGATGGTATATGCCTTCTCTGTCGCACCCGGTTTTCCTTAGAAGACCAAGCACTAACTATATGTGTGCCCATGATGTCCACACGACACATATAGCAACAAATATGGAGAATATCAAGAATAATGCTTTATTATATATTGGAACATAGTTACAAAATGGCTTACATCTATTACAAAGCATAGCGGAAACTAATCCTATTCTTCACTTTGGGTCTCCATTTTCCACAGGGACGGTTGACTGGGGGTACACTCGCCTAGTACTCCTGGAACATCTCAGGGAACTCCGCCTTTGTATCACAATCTGGTACCCATCTGGGATTTTTGATTGTTGAATGTAAAGCAAGTGTGAGCGCACCATACTCAACAAGTATAACATGAGGGGATTCAAGGCTCAAAAGGCTTGACTTGGTTTGACTGCGATAAGCATTTTTAGTAGACCTATGTTTCTAGGTTATGCTTAAGCTCCCAAGATGAGAAGTATAATAATTATCATCAAGATTAATGATCACCCAAACCATCCATAGAACCATCTATCTCGAAAAGGATCCAGGCCGCTCGTGTCCGTGAGCACGGCTGATATATCAGTTTTAAAACACTCTGCAGAGCTTGTACACTTTCACCATGAGTCGTGTTACCCATATGCCTGAGGTGATTAGCCTCTTGACCCACTTCCAAGGTAAGTCGGCAGGGTTCACTATGAAGCCTTTCGAGAGTCCCCCTAACAAGTTAGTAGCCGCGAGGATTCAATGGCAAATGTGCATAGGTGTCCTCCTCCAAGAGGCACATGTGGTCGCGGCACTATACACACCAAGGTAGGAAAACAACTATACACCATGAGGCACCCCCCTCTTGCGCCTTTCGGTAACCACTAACAAGTTAGAGAAGTTCAGTTTACTGAGCTAAAGCCAGAGCCATGTAGCTCTCATGGCTGTACGGTAAATCCTGGGTTGCCGCTTTAAGATTCAGTCCTTACGGAGGGCAGACTAGAGCACCCAAAAAGGCCCAATGCTCTAGCCCCCTTCTATCCATGTTGCTAAAAAGCATCATTTTATCATTGATTACATAATCCATTAATCAAGATTAACATTATATTGTTTGGTGATTGCAGACTAAGCAAAACTACCCATATGCATAACCCATGGTAACAAGGGATTCAGGATAACAAAAGTTCTAGGTAAGTCCTTAGGGGTTTATCATATTAGACACATGCTCATGAAGAGGTGATTAAATAATTATTAGGTAACAAGGGAACTCATGTTACACTTGCCTTCAAAATTCATGCTATCCAACTTCTTGATCATCCTTGTAGAGCCCCTCTTCTAACGTGAGCAATCAACTGGTACAAGCATCACAAGAAAACCAAAAAACAATACACCAAGCATTACAAAATAGGATAAAGGTTTTAAACATGCAGAACTTGCAACTACAGTCGTTGAGCACAAAAACAACTAAACAAAGCTACGGTTTAAAGAGCCATGGAAGTTCATAGGTAGAAGATGTAAGGTTTGATAAATGATAGGAATGGAATCAACATGATGGATACAACTAACTTGGAAGATTTATAGGGCACAAGGATCTATAGATAATTTGTTGATGACTATAAATTTGTGAAGATGATCCATAGAACATATTATGACTAGTGGCTGCACTGATGAAATGTTACATAAAAGGGAAGCACGATGATGATGATTTGCGCACCGGTTGAGCAAACCCAGTGGCGGGCAGCGGTGGTTATGATCAAAAGGAACATGGTCTTAGCAGCACAAAATTGAGATCATTTTTGTGGGCTTGTTCTGGACTGTATGGAGTATATTGTGACAAAAGTACAAGTTATTCTAAGTACTGGATGACCAGGAAACATGACTGCAAAATGACTTGCACTGCCGTCTGCTGGAAAGCAGCTATAGCAGTTACTATGACCACTATATCACGGCAATCGTGGCACCTATGGACAAACCAACTTGTAGAGGCATGTGCAAGTTTATTATACACAGGTGGGTAATAGGATTTGACAAACGGAGTAGTGGATTTTCGGCAACGCACTCGCTAATTAGCAGGAACTCTGCTGCGGGGCTGCAGGGACAGCAAACACAAGATAGAAACATTTCTCTTTTATCATGCATCCTATGGCCACGGAATTTCTCAGAGGCATGTACAACAATATAAGACACATTGTGGTTGAAGGACACAGTCACTGGAGTGATGGAACATCGGGAATATCCATGCCAACCTGCAGGAATGCTGCTGCAGGGTAGGTAGCAGGGACATCATGCACAATAACATTTATAACTCTTTCGTATTGAGCTCTATGGTCATGAAATTTTGCAGAGACATGTGTGAGGATGATATTTACTCTATGGTGAAAGGGTTTGATGATTGTCATCATGATTTTCTAGGGAATGCCATGCTATGTGTCTGCTAGGATAGCAGGGACAGCACGTGTGAAAACTGACCAAAAACGCCATCTCTGCTGATCGGATGGGTGACCAACTTTGCATAACCATGTGCAAGTATGTGATACACATGTGTGTTGAAGGAAATGAGCAATGGATTGTTAAAACAACGGGAACATCGTTTCCAAAAATAGGATGACTGCTTCTTGGACAGCAGGGGTAGCAGACATCTCGGCCTCGATATCTTGGCCATCATGGATTGCACAGCCAAACAAATTGGTGGGATCATGTGCAGGGATATCATGAACATGTAGATTTAAAGACTTGGTAATTTGGACAGCAGATTGGCGGGAAATGCTAATGCCATTCAGAGCTGCAAGCTGTCAAGACAGCAGGAACAGCGGGCACAAAGATGACGATATCACTGGTTTCTCTTCTCCTATGGCAAAACCAATTTACAGAGGTGTGTTCAAAGATGTTAGCTACAATTTCACCAAAGGGATGGATGAACAGAGTCATGAAACAGTGAGAAACACCGATTTTGTCAACAGCAGCAAAGCTGATCGCGAGGACAGCAACACATATCACAGAGAAACTTCAACATAGATCAACCATACATCATCTATGGTACAAGATATGCAGGGAGAAATATGAGAACAAAATTGGGAAGATGTTGGGGTGTTCTCACCATGAGTTGTCAGCAAATGGGGATGAAGTTAACGGCAAACAACATCGATGATGGTGTTGACAAAGACACTGATCAGCGGGACAGCACCACTGTCTCTTCCGAGAAAATCGCTGCCACTCGGGAGATCAATTGGACATATGAGATGGCATGATCAGCAAGATCAGAGAGGGAAAAACAAGGAACAAACTCACCACACGCTGCACAGGAACGGTGGCAATGACGATGAACAAGGTGCTGCTACTGCTGTGGGTTCGGGGAGACAGCAAGGCCCTCTGGGATGATCTCCATGTACCGTTGAAAGGCTGGGCATCATCACAGTAGGGAGGAGGCACTGGAGATCAGGTTCACGATGAAGAACATAGAAGGAAAATCGTCTTACCACAGCATGGGAAGGATACCAGCGATGAGATGAAACATGCAATGGCAAATCAGAATCTCTGCTGCGTGGGGTTCCATTTTTGTGGAGAGAATGGAGAGAGACTTAGAGCTGCAGCCATGGGCAAGGGAGAGGAGGATGGAGGGGGCTGTTTCTCTAGTGGTGGTGCGAGGGAAAGAGGAGAAGAGAGGGAGGCGCCCAGCTGGTGGAGAAAAGGAGGAGATGAGAAGGCTTCTTCTGATCCTTGCGTGAAGGGGAGAGGAAAAGATGAGGAAGAATTATGGCTGGTGTTTGCTGCATGTACCCATGCCATTGAAGGGAATTAAAAGAGAATAAAATGGGTGATATTAATAGGAATTGATGGGAGGTGAGCTGCTGCTTTGTGCGTGAGAAAAAGAGAGGAGAAGGATGTAATGCTGCTGTCTTTGCATGTTTCCATACAATTGAGAGAAGATAAACTGATGGAGTAATTGAGTGTTGTCAAGTGAGAAATAAAGATAGAGGTGCATGCAAGGTTGTTAAGGGGGAGGAGATGAGAGGACGGTGTGCATAGGTTCTGCAGGGAGAGGAGAAAATACAGGGCTGTTTTCATGAGCCACTTACTAATGCAATTAGGGAGTGTTAGGGAGAGTAAGGAGGGGTTTGTAAAGGGAATTGAAGGTGAATCATTTGTTGCAATTTCTGCATTGGAAGAAAAGGAAGAGATGAGATGGGCTGTTGTGGTTATGTGCATGCACAGAAGGGGGAGTGCGTGTGATCAATAGTAGGAGAAAAGGTGACCTGGTGCTTTGTATTTGAGAGAGGGGTAAGGGATTAAAGGAGAGAACTAATGCAGCACTTTGTTGCATGTGAAGAAAGAGGAAGGCCTGCATTAAATAGAAATGAGAGAGGGAGGACACGGCATAGAAGAGAGGGCTGCTGTTTCTGCATGGATCCATGCAAAAAAAATAGAAGAGTGAGAAGGATCAAGTCTGCTCCTTACTCCTGTGATTTATGTAGAGAATTAAGATGGAATAATAAACATTTGGGGGATGATGGTTTTGCATATGAAAGTAGTGGCGTGTGAGCAGGAGGATGTAGCCGCTAGCCATGGGAGGAGCTACTCTTTGTAATGCATTTCAATAAAGAATGAAGAAGGGAATTTAGAGAGTGGAATTATGATTATTGATGCTTTGTGAAAAATAATGGTTGGTGGTTTTGCATGATAGGAAAAGAATCACATCTCCACATGAAATAGAAAAAGAGGAGATATGGCTGGTTGGTTTACTGTGTGCATGCAATTGAATAGCAAGAGAGAAATTAATAGAGTAGATGAGCACTCTTGTCATAGGTGTGTTTGTCTAGTAAAATACAAGAAGAAGTATTGTTGGAGCAATAAAAGAACGAGCAGGTAGTCCTAGCAGGTCATGCTCTTCAATTGAGTAATTGCACAAAATAGAAGAGAGATTAAGGATGGATGGTTAATGGAAGATGAGCCTAGGAAATTGTAGGCATGAGCATTATGTGTGGATGTATTTTTGCATGAAGGGATGGAGGAGGGGCTGCAGCATTTCCACATGAAAGAGAGGTGGAGAGACTAGATTGTGCTCGGCCCATGATTTAGGGAAAATTTTGATGTGTGAACCAATCACTGATCCATTAGCAAAAAGATAGAAGTTCGGGTTGTCATGATAGGCTGAAAACATGGCTTCAACTCAACTTGAGAACTGTTTATGTGAATAGATGAGAGAGGACAAAAGATTGGCATGAAGAATTTATTGTCATCAAATTGATTGAGAGCTCGAGAAAGAAAAGAAAGGAGAGAATGAGAGGATGGGTTAGGCTAGTATTTTGTAGGATGTCGGTAAAAGACTTTTGGTATTTTGGGGAGATGAAGTTGGGATCAACCCTAGGCGTATTTGAAAACATTTAAATTTATTTTCAACAAATAAACACAATGCAAAGGCATGAATGCAACAAACCACTAAGTTGTAATGGGAAAATTTTAAAAACTCACATTTTTCCACTATCTAAAATGTTGACAACATAACTAAAGTTGGAACATTTTATCAAATAATAAAATCTTTGGCTTTGTTTTTAGTGTTTTCTAAGTCATATCCCAAAGTAGGATTTTTGGGGTGTGACATTCTCTCAAAGTATGTAGTATTTGTGGTATAAGGCATAGTGACATTGCCTTCTCTCTCATCCTACTCTAATAAGGTTTTGATATCTTGAGCTCATAAATGGGAGATAAAGTATACATACTTACAAGACATTTATTGCATAGTCAAACCATGGATCCAGAGAAACAAGTCAATAAGTCAAATCAAGATGTGCATGTGTGGCGAATGAATGGTGTATGGTGATGATGGTGATAACAATGGTGAAAGTCTAATTCTACTTGTGTTCTTTTTAGGAGATACATACCTTCTTGCTCTTTTGAAACTTTTTGAGGAGAATGAGATGCTCTATATTTTCTTTTTCTTTTCTCTCAGGTGGGTATCTTGTACCCCTAATTCTATTGTCGGACACTTGTCCATTTTTACCTCTCGTCTCAATTTTTCTTTTCTTTCGAGGTTCCGGCACTTGTCCCTTTTTATTTCCTCGTATCTTTTTTCTCTCTTTTTTTAGAGCACTCATCTCCTGAAATAATATTGCAAGTGGTAGTAACCAAGATAACTCGAGCATTTATTTCACATGGAAAAACAGAAATAGGAGAATGTTTTTGGCTATTCTCTCCCGGATTAGGAGTAGAACACTTTTGGGTGGCTCCAGAGATGGAAATGGGTGGATATATGTGGATGCATACTTCCAGAGTAGAAGCAGCATGTGTGAGTGAACGTGCAAGTGAATCTTGATTTAACCACATGACAAGCTCCTAAGGGCCTACACAGCTTGACCACACTCAATGCTCATAAGTAGTAAAGAATAAATGTGTCTAGCAAGCATGTATATATAGCTGTGGTAGGAATTTAAACTCTCATCATACAGGAACTCATCATGTGATATTTTAAAGATTTTCAAAGATAAAAATTCTCCAGAATGCTAGCATCTCTAGGAATAGATAAACAGCAGCTCAACCTTTCCATATCATATCCGTTAACAACTTAGACTTCAGATCAAGTTCTCTTCCCACAAGTTCAGGTTTAGAGCCAGCTTTAAATTATAACAGTTATATCTAAACTTGAGAGAGAACTCAAATTTGAAAATTAGGCAGAGCAACTATTCATCATATCCATGCTAGAGTTTTATTAAGATTCAGTTTAGCGTAGCCACTTTATTTATTTATTAAGCACACTAAGCAAAAGATATATATATATATATAAGTACAAAATGTTTATTTGGTTTTTCATGGTTATGTATATTTTTATTTTAATATAGTATAAGTATATAGATAGAAATACTTAGCGGGATAAATGGGGGTGCTCTCCCCCAACCTGGATTTTGACGTAATTTCTTTTGATGTAGCTAGCAGGTGGCAAAGGTGTATTTGAGTGTCGGCAGCACCCTGACGGCGATTAGGATGTCCTCCGTCTGCTAGTCTTCTTGATCCTTGAATTCTGTGGAGCACAAATAGACAACAAAGCTTTGTGGAATTGATTAAGTGTTAGCATAAATATCTAGCCTTTATCATGTTGGTCCTCCTCAATAAATGCTACTTTCTTTGGTAGGATCATAATTTTATTTTTATATTTTTATTTTTATAGAGCAGAAGAATATTTTTATTTAATTATTCTTATTATTTTTTTATGCCATCACAGTGAATGTACTTATGGGTTTTATGCCACATGTATACTCACATGGGGCTTACTGGTTTTAACATTTTTATTTTTTTTAGGATAGTATGAACCTGATTAACTGAACTAGCTATTTTAAGAAAAAGTAAATGATTTGAAAGGAAAGGGTAACTACCAAGTTTACCTCTTGGCAAGGCGTTCGGTGTTTTTAAGTCTTCCGAACGGGACTCTATGTTTTCTCACTCGTCCTGGGATTCGCTGGATGGTGTAGTCGGTGGTTCAGGCGGCGCCTCCTCTTCGTGTATAACTATCTTCTCTCTCCACACATGACTCGGTGCTACGGTCTCCTTAGGACAGTTCTGTTCAAGCTGTATGTCTTTAGACCGTACCACTTCTCCTTCATAGTCTGCCCATCCGTCCTTGATGATTTGCCTCCTCTGGTCGTGGTTGCGTCGTCTTCTTCTTGACCTGACCTCCTTAGAGTCTTTAACTATATAGTTAGGGTCAGTAAAATAGCGGCGTACCTTCTCAGAGGGGAAGTGCATGTGGACTTCTCTAGTTCCAATGTAGATGATTGCTTTAACAGTGCTGAGGAATGATCTCCCAAGGATGATGGGTGGATCATATTCGTCTTCTCTGATGTCAGTAACCTGGAAGTCTGTATGGACAAAATGATCATCTATTTTGACAGGGGCGTCAGTTACTATACCTTCAACCTTTCAGAATGTCTGATCTACCATCTGGAGCTGAATGTATGTCGGTTTTAGGGGTATGGTTACGAACAAGAGCCGATAGGTGACTGCAGCCATTATGTTGATGCCTGATCCGGTGTCGCAAAGCGTCTTGTAGAAGTTGTACCCATTAATGGAGCACTGGATGCTTGGCATATCTGGGTCGTCCTTCTTGGTCAGGAACGGTGACTTGAGTCGACGATCTTGACCTCCATGAACTACAGTGACCATCTTAGCTGACTCGGTCCACACTTGCTTGTTCCTGTTTCTCCTGTTGGTCCTCTTCCATGGTTCATGTCGGGATTGCTCTGGTATTTGTGTAGTCTTGTTCTTGAAGGACAACGTCTCCTTCCTCCCTTTGATGTAGAAACTGATCTTAGCAGCACTAGCGTAGATGACAGCTCTCGAGATGTTCAGGAATGGCCTCCCTAAGATGATGGGTGCCCTCTCATCATTACCGATCTCTATCACCACGAAGTCTGCTGGGGCGTATAAGGTACCAACTCGAACACACAGGTTCTTCAATATTCCCTTTGGGAAACTTAGTGTCCGATCTGCAAGCTACAAACACATGGTTGTTTCTAATAAAGGATATGTAAATGATTTTTCATAGAGTACCCTCGGCATAATGTTGACACTAGGGCCAAAGTCATAGAGTGCTTCTGGGAAGTCCACCATGCCGATGGAGATCGGGATGACGGGGCCTCCTGGATCGCCTCTCTTGACCGGCAGAATGTCAGTAGTTACTTCCGCAATAGGGTTACTCCAGTAGTTACCTATATCAACCATGTCTACAAGATTTGCAGATTCTAATCCTTTCGGTTGTGATGGTATACCGGGGTTAGTAGCAGGAACAGCAACAACTATTTGATTTAACTGAGATTCAATCATTTTATTAAAGCTAATTTGATTCTTGATGACAGTAGAGAAATTATCCATTCTATTATTTATATTTTCTAGCATTTTATCATTAGATGCCAATTTCTTAGACAGGATATCCATTAGCTTTCCTTGATTAGACACTAACTCTCTCACAGGTGGAAAATTATTATTATTATTGTAAGAATTGTTACCTTGATAATTACCTGAGTAGTTAGGCCTCTGTTGATTCCAACCTTGATTTTGTTGAGGACGGTTGTTGTAGTAGTAGTAGTTGTTGTTGTTGTTGATGATGTAGTTCACGTCCTCAAGCATCTCAGGGCAGCAATTGCCTGAGTGTCCAGTATCTCCACACTCCTCACAAGTCATGTGAGAGTCGTAGATGTGCATAACTTCTTTCTTATCTCCAGCTCTATCATCGAGCTTCTTCATGAGCAGGTCTAGCTTGGCAGACAGCATGTCTACTTCCTTGAGTTGGTGCATACCTCCACCTCTCTTGCGTGTCTGGATCCTTTCTTCATTCCAGCCTTGGTTGGATGCCATCTTCTCCACAAGAGCTGTGGCTTGTGGTATGGTGAGTGATAGGAATGCTCTTCCAGCTGCAGCATCCATGGTCTCACGGGCACTATTGCCGAGCCCATGATAAAACTTCTGCATTAGTAGCCAGCTCTCCATTTCAAGATGGGGACATTCTAGGATGTAGTCTTGGAAGCGCTCCCATGCTTCTGGAATGGATTCATCATGTTGTTGCTGAAAACTTGTAATTTTCCCACGGAGAGCATTGGTCTTGCCCATGGGAAAGAACTTAGCGAGAAAGTTCATGGAACAGAGTGCCCACGTAGTATTCTTCTCTTTTGTAGCGTAAAACCACTGCTTCGCTCTCCCTAACAGTGAGAATGGGAAGAGACAAAGTAGTATAGCATCTCTGGGGACTCCTGATATGGTGAATATGCTGCAAATCTCCAGGAAGTGTTGCTAGCATCTTCGTGCCAATGTTGTTGCTAGCATCTTCGTGTGCTTTCCCACATAACTGGATGGACTGCACCATTTTGATGAGTCCAGGCTTGAGCTCAAAGTTGTCGTCGATCTCTGCAGCAGGTCCAGTGCAGACGTTGACTGTAGTGGGAGCTGAGAACTCGCTGATTGATTTGTGCGCCTTGACTTCGAATTTTGAAGACAAGTTCCGGATGAAACTTCGGTGGTCTTCTTGATTGGATGAAGCTTCCTGCTTAAGTGTTGACGATTTCTTCTTGAGCTTGGTTCTTGTTTTTTCTGAATAATGCTTCAGGATTGTCAACAAAATTTCCTAGAAGATGTCTTCTATTCATACATTACCCTGCATAAAAAAAATCAAAATGGAACAATACAGGGGTAAAACTGTATGAGAGAATTGATAATCTCAATCATATTAGTGATGCGAATGATGACTCGAAATTTCGTATTCATTCCTTATTATTAATCAACCTTCCCCGGCAACGGCGCCAAAAATGCTTGTTGGGCATTCTTAACGTCATTACCAAAAGTAGACTTAGTTTTCTAATTCTGATAACGGCGTCAAAAATGCCGAACCTATCCCTCATGCCACTTAAGCCAAGTTGTCATCCTCGGCATGACATGAGAGACGCGGTATTGAAATATGCAATTGCTCTTCTAAATGAATAATAAATGAGATCTGCAAGCGCACAGATTAATACCGATGTAGCATTTTAACCGGGAAGTATTCCAGGTATCGTTATTTATATTTTTACCACTGAGAAGGGATTGCTAATCATCAATGTTGATTATGGAATCGAATATGAAATTGAGTATCTATCATTGCATATATAATAGAGAGCACTTATGTATCTCTATTATATAGGGATAAATGTCGCATAAAATATAGATAAAGTATGAATGGTGAAAAAGATAATCAATCTGATCAGCATAACTAGCCACATATAATAATGATAGGCACCTCAACAGGTATTCTAGCAAGTCATTAGCATGGAATTAGGATGAACTACAAGAATATTTCCTAAGTTATTCTTTACTATAAAGTCTAGCATATCATAGTTAGTGCAATTTTAGTTGGCAATCCTTGCGAGACAGGACTACGCCCATGCATAGTGATATTGTCAAGGAAGATGAGAAACATAGCAATCACTCTCCTGTAATAATGTTGTTCTGCCTGCCCTATACATGAGAGGGGGACTATATAAGAATCAATGGAGCTGTCAACACCACGAACTACCCCGCGATCCAGCATATAGGGTACAATCGCAGATAAATACAGTATAGACACCATGCCTACACAATACTTATCTTTTACCCACTGTACACATGGATAAACGCTATACGATCCTAAACATGTATATAATTCCAATCTAACTAAGCCAAGCATATAACTGTGATAAACTAAAAACAATATAATTGCAAATATAAACAAGTAGAGAAAAGTCATAATCAATATACTGAAGTAGAACAAAGTCATATTCATAATATTAAAGAAAAATGATGAACAAATGAAGAACAGTATAGGAATTACCCAGAATCCTCTTGACAGATCCGGAAACCAATCGAAGATTGACTCCTTCTAGTTCTAATACTATGTAGCTATGCTAAACTAGAGATCCATTGATGTGGTGGCACTAGGGCTTGACCAGAGACTTCTTCTCCCGAGAAGGATAAATGAATTAGGGTTTCAGAGGTCCTCTCCTCTAGGGGCCAGGGGGTCTACTTATATTGTCCCTCCAAATGAATATGGACCGTCGGATCAAACTGACCTTAATCACACGGTTTTCCTTAATCCCTTAGGTCGGTGGAGCATGATCCGCGAGGTGGAGCATGATTGGCTCTCAGGCCAGGGCGGGCGCCTAAGGGGGGAGGGCGGGCGCCCTGCCCCCGGGCTCGTTCGGTCTCCTGCTCGTTCTCGTGGCTTCTGGACTCTTCTAGATGTTGGATAATTACGGTGCACGTTAATATCTCTATGTAAACCCAACGTGTGGGCCTTTCCTCCATATTTCCTGATAACCCCCTGCAGAAATAGACAAACAGCAAAACTCATGGAATTCTGTCAGATAAAACCCTAAGTCTGGGTGTTAGTTACATTTGGATCATTTTCTTTGTTTATCTGTTGATTATATTTGATACTTAAGGACCGTCAACACCGATGCCGATGGAGAATGATATGCCAATGATAGTGGAGGAAGGCGTAGGAATCGTCACGAAGATGATGATGGTGTGCCGATCGCCTAGGATAGATAAATTTATGTTTTCCATAGTTATTAGAGTTTGTTTTGTGTACGGATTCCGTTTAGTTTGGAATTAGAATCTTAGTCATACCTGGTTGTAACTCTTTGAGACATGGTATAAATATAGACCTAGTATCGATGTAAGAGACAATCCAATCAATCAAACACAAGTTTTTACATCTATTCTAGCATCTACTTTCGACGACTTCGTCAACTCGTTTATTTTCCTTTTACTTACGAGTTCTTAAGAATTCTTCGAGTCATACTCGACGAGTTCTCGAGTTCCACGTGAATACCTCTTGGTCGTGGCACCGGGCGCATCGCTGTTGTCGGGACCAAAGTATTTGAGTTATCACCTTTGTCGGTTGTAAGGTCAAATCGGTTGGCATGCCTTAACATTGAATCGGGTATTTCGCCTTAACATCTAGGCTTTAGCTTTTTCCTGTGGTGTGGCCCATCCAAAGGACATCATCATACCGACTATTAAAGCCGATATATGAGCCGGGATGTTCCTGTTTAACATGGAACTACCACAAGCTAGACTAGGAGCCCGAATAGGTAGACAACAATAAAATTGTTGTCTATCTAGACTAGGCATGATGCCTGAATACAACTCAAAGACTAGGAGCTACCCAAGAAAGCACTAGATTTATGCAATATTAAGCAAACATGCAGTGGAAAGGATAAAAAGAAAATAAAGGTAAAAGAAGGGTAACTCAGATGACTTGGTTCTAAGTTAGATCAGCTACCGTTCCCCAGCAACGGCGCCATAAATGCTTGTTGACTCTTCTTAGCGTCAGTACCTAGGATTATTAGTCCTTAGCACAGCACTACAAATGCTTGTGTGACACCAGAAGTGGCAAACGGTTTTACCGCAAGCGGACGGTGGTCAATGTAGCACTTCACCAGGAGTATTCCAGGTATCATATTTTCCATGGAGAACAAGAAGTGACTAACTAGACCAATTGAGTCATTAGATGATGATCAAAGGGCTTAGGATTGGGTGGAGAGGTATTTCTAGTATTTGGCTTCTGGCTAAGCTATCCTAAGTATATTGAGAGTTAACTCCATTCCTATGTGGCCGATAGGTGAAAAAGGTGTGGCGAAACACTTCCCTAGGCATCTACCATGCAGGCCAACTATTATTTGCAACTTGCCTAACAACACACTGAAGAGAACACCTAATGTACAACAGAGGATGTCAAGCTTCGCTGCTGGCGTTCTTCAGGTGCGACAAGAAGTCCACAAGGGCAGACTTAGTCTAGACACCACGTCTACACTAATTCTACTACTCTAGATCCAGGTAAGGTTTCGAGCACTTCACACAAGGCAAAGCAATGTGCTAGTAGGCCAGTTGTATACTTAAAATAAACTAAGACAGAAAGTAAATACTAGAAGTACTGTAACACCCAAAAATTTTATTTCAATTAATAGGAATTAATTTGATTTATTTAAGTATTTTTGTGGGCATTTGAATCTAGCAAACAATTAATATTGTGAAGATTAAAACTCATCATAAGTTTAAAAACGTGATTTTGCATTCATGCTGGAGCATAGATATTTTTGCATTGTTTGTTCTGGTTTATTTTAATTGTTTTGCTTAAAAAAACTCTATTGGAAAATGTCTTGGAAAAAAAAGAAATCAGAAAAGAAAAAGAAAAGAAAAGGGGAGAAGCCCCTGGAAAACCAGCCCACTGGTTCCCCTCGCTCGGTCCAGCAAGCGGCCCAGCTCGCCCCTGCGTGCGCCTCCCCCTTTTCTCTCTGGCTGGCGAGTAGGCCCACCTCCTTCTTTCACCGCCAGCTGGGTCCCGCACGTCAGCGTGCCCTCTCCTTCTTCCTAAACGCGAGCCGAAAAGGACGCAACACATGGAAAGAATCACGATTTTCCTAGAATCTCTTGTGAAGAGGCGAAACCGAGGCCTATAAAACTCCTAAACTAACCCCGCAGCCCTCCTTTCACACCCTAGTCGCTTTTTCCATGCCCTAGCCGCCTCAAGCACTGAGTTTTGGATCTCGCCGAGTGAAAACTCAACCCGCCGCCGTGGCGAGCCCTCATTGTTCCCTTTCGAGCCGAACCGAGTGCTTTGGTGAGTTCTTTGTGAGCTCCTCGTTCCCAGGTGGTCTCCTTTTGATTCTAGACGCTCGAAAACGCGAGATCGATGATCTCCTACGAACTTCCAGGCGGCGGCCATGGCGCCACCATGTTGTGCGCCTGCGTCCGGCCGGCCGCCGGCCACCCCCTTCCCCCAGTGCGCCCGATGCCGTCCGTTTGAAGATCGACGGCTAGGAAACAAGGATACCCCTTCGAGGGGATTTTTCTTTAAGAGACCCTGGATTATTTGAGATTTAACCCGCGGTACAAAGGCGTATTCGCGATTTTACGTTTCTCAGTTTTGAAAACGTATTTCGTTTCGGCTGAGTAAGTTTACGCTTTCGGTTATTTACAGTTTTGCCATCGATTTTATAACGCTCATAAAATACTCGTTTTAACTCCATTTTTGTCCATTCAAATTTCGTTAGATTCGTAATTATGAGCTCTACATATTAGAAGTATTAGTTTACTGTTTTGAAACTGTTTATTTTCACAGTAGCATTTAATTAATTATTTCTCTATAGGAAATCCTAGAAAATTCATGTCTTCCACGTTTTAATTCCGATTTTCGTGAACTTTACGTTTGTGTGATCGTAGCACTGCGTAGAATATTTTCATAAACTTTTATCTTTGATTTCTCACTGTTGGTGTAATGTTCTAATTATATCTTGCTTGCTTTGTGTATGATTGTCTCCATTGGATTGCGTGTTGTTGATTGATGTTTGGGAATAGACGGTGAGCCGTACGTTGGTGATCAAGACCAAGCTTTTGAAGACCAGCAGGCTCAGGAGAGCTTTGATCAAGGCAAGTATAACTTGGGATCATCCTTGTTACCTACTCACTATTGACAACACATAAATATCATATGCATGCTATCACCTTGTCGACCTTAGCAAAATCATAGATGATTGTTACCTGGATTCCTTGCTACCTACTTGATATGCATTTGGTGTAGATGTGCTAGTGCTTGATATAATTCATGATTTTGTAAGATGATTAATAGCTATGCAATGAACATAAAAGAATGACAAATAAATGTATGAGATATTGTCTGTACGTGATCACCCGGGATAACAGTGCAACCTTGAGGGCTATAATGGCTCTGGCTTTAGCTCAGTACGGAGACCTTTTCTAGCTTGTTAGAGGTTACCCAAAAGGGCGGAGGGGCTGAACCGACATGGGTATAGTGCGAGCCCCTATCCCTATGTGTATAGGCTGCGCGTCATTGTGCCATTCGGAAGGGGGATATCTATATCTGCTCGCAAAGGAAACCTTGCGGCCCTAACATGTTAGATGAACTTTTGAAAGGCTTCATAGTGATCTCTGCCGACCTCCCTAGGAAGGGGGTTATGAGATTAGCTACCTCGGGCGAAAGGGTAAATCATGACTCATGGGTAAAGATGTACAACCTTTGCAGAGTGTTAAAACTAGTATACTAGCCGAGCTCACGGTCAGGAGCGGCCTTGGGGACATCTACATTAAGATGATAAGCTTATTATGTTATTATGTTCATTTGATTATCGTTTATGCTATGAATTAATTATGCTTACACTTGATCATGTGATTAATGGATCATTTATGCTACCTTGACATTTGCTATTTAATTATGAACATGCTATCCACTATTAAAAGCTAAATGCAGTCAAACTAGTGTCAGCTTTTTGGGCCTCATGAACCCCTGGTTATACTTGTTGAGTATGATATGTGCTCACTCTTGCAATTTCCCAACACCTCAGGTTATATTAATGATAATGATTGGAATGAGGAATACCGTTATGAGTACTAGGTTTGGAGTCAACCAGTCAACAGTGTCCCTGTGTGGAGCTTCCGTCGAGAGCGTTGTTTAATATTATTATCATTTTTGTGTAAGACTATGTGATTTATTATGTTCCACTATGTAATAAACACTGCAATGGTACATTTGAGATTTGTCTACTTATGTGTGCGACTATTCCTAGGGCACATATGAGTCTTTTATGCATCCTATTTTATTCTTAAAATATGGGTGTAACAAATTGGTATCAAAGCTTTGTTGACTGCCGGACGCACGCCTAGTTAGAAATTGGTCGTATTAAGGTTTTGAAATTGCTGTAAAATCCTTGTTCTATAAACCTTGATATTTTCCTCTATACTATATCCTTTTCGTTGCTATTCATCCTCACCTTGATGCTTATTTTAAAGACTTGTTCTCATCCCCACTCCTTGCTTTGAATATGCTTTTAGAACTTTTCTTACCACCTTCTAACGTCATTGAAATAGGAGTTATAGGATCTTCACCCTTAATAGGAAGAGAACGTTAGTACCGCAAGTTGAGTCAATGCTTGAAGTGTGAACTTTTGATGCTTGGTTTGGTTTGTTATTACGCTTATGCTTGATTTGGATTTTTGTAATGAGTGCTGGAACCTTGTGGGCATATCCACAAGTTCCCTAGTTAAGAACCTTAAGTAAGAACATGAATAAATAGTGGTTTGGGGTCATATCCTGTTTCTCTCCTTCGCTGTTTTTCTGGAGCAGTCTGCAAAGATTCTGGTATAAATCTAATTCTGTTCGTGCAATGTTCATCAAATTTTTCTGGGAACAAGTACACTTTCATATCTTGCAATGCCGCAAGAATGACCATATTATCTATTATGATCTGTGAGTTATGACTGTTTAAAGTTGAGGTTTCTGCGCAGTCTGGAATTCTAGAACAGTTTCGGTTGTACCCAGTTTTTGATTAACCTAACTTTGGAATCTGTTAATATGACCTAAATGAAAGTTGTAGATAGTTTCTTTATATTTTCAACGGTGTACATCGTGTATCCTTTAGAATTTTGGAACAGGAGATATGACTGATTTTCTGATCTGCTGATGTTGGATGTTACCCAGAAAATTTTAGATTCCGTTAACTCTTATAATTGTCATGTTGGACATTACTAAGATGTGTTTATATACCTTGGAATGCAGATGGCAGCAAGGGGAAGAGGCAGAGGCAGAGGCTGTGGCAATGGCAATGGTGGCAATGCCCAGATCACCGTGGAGGAACTCATGCAAACCCAAAATGAGATGATGCACGTTTTCATGCAGCACCTACAGCAGCAACCTCCACCAACACCACCACCTGTTCATGTGAGGGATAAGCGTGGGGAGTTTATGAAGGGAAGACCTCTGGTATTTACACATTCAGCTGATCCCATAGAGGCAGATGATTGGTTACATGTTGTGGAGAGGCAACTGAACATAGCACAGTGCAACAACTTGGAGAAGGTGTTGTATGCTTCTGGACAGCTTCAGGGGGCAGCTCAGACATGGTGGGAGTCATATCAAGCTGCTCGTCCCAACAATGCTCCTCCTGTCACATGGCTGGAATTCTGTAGAGACTTCAGAGCTCGACATATAAATGAGGGAATGATGGAGCTCAAGCAAGAAGAATTCAGATCACTCAAGATGGGCTCCATGACTGTGGCAGAATATCATGACACATTTGAACAGTTGGCTCGCTATGCTCTGAACGATGTCAAGGAAGATGCTGATAAGCAGCGTCTGTTCATGAAAGGTCTTTACTATGAGCTCAGGTTGCAGCTGGCAGGAAACACCTATCCTACCTTCCAAACTCTTGTGAATCGTGCTATCGTGCTTGATAATATGCGTAAGGGTCAGGATAAGAAGAGAAGGATGCTGGCACAAGGTTCTGGGAGCAACAACCGTCAGCGTTTCAGTTCTCAGCAAGGCTATCAGCAGAGGTTCCAGGGACCAGTTAGTCAGTGGAACCGCAACCAGCAACCCCAGCGTTTCCAGAATCAGTCGCAGAGTGGGAACCAACGTCCCCCATTCCAACAACGTAACCATAATCAACAACAGCATGGTCAGCAAACACCTCGCTCAGGGATCTCAAATGCCACCTCCATAAAAAGAAGTGCTTCTAACACTCCTACAAGGTGTTTCCGTTGTGGGAAGGAAGGACATGTGTCCTATGATTGCCCAGAGAAGTTTAATCCGCAGGACAACGACCAGAGATCCACTCCTAATTCAGCAAAGGTGAACAACGTGGCAGCGGAAACAGTTCAGGAGGGACCAAAAATCATGATGGGTACGTTCAGCATGAACTCTATCCTTGCTATAGTTTTATTTGATTCTAGAGCTTCACATACATTCATATCACAAGCATTTGTTAGAGTTCATAGCATTCCACTAGTTGCAATGAAAACCCCTATGCTAGTTAATTCACCGGGTGGGACAATACCAGTTTCTTTATGTTGCCCCTCAGCAAGTCTTTCTTTAAGGGGGTTAGATTTTCCTATCAGTCCCATGGTTATGAGAACTTTAGGCATATATGTGATCTTGGGTTTGGATTGGATGAAGCAATATGACACAGATATTAAGTGCAAGGAGAGAGTAGTGGCTCTGACAACACCAAAGGGAGAACGAATCAGTGTTGATGTAACAGTGCAAGCACCACTCACAGCTAAGGTGAACCAACTGAATGATGATGTTGATCCTCAGAATCTGGTAGTGGATGAGTTTCTGGATGTCTTTCCAGATGAACTGCCAGGTATGCCACCTGACCGAGACATTGAATTTATTATTGAATTACTACCTGGTACTGCACCCATAGCTAAAAGACCATATAGAATGGGGGTTAATGAACTAGAAGAACTTAAGAAACAAATTAAGGAATTGCAAGATAAAGGGTTCATTCGTCCTAGTTCATCACCATGGGGTGCACCAGTTATCTTTGTTGATAAGAAGGATGGTAGTCAGAGGATGTGTGTTGATTATCGGTCACTTAATGTGGTCACCATCAAGAATAAATACCCATTGCCTAGGATTGATGACTTATTTGATCAGTTAAGAGGTGCTTGTGTGTTCTCTAAGATTGATTTGCGTTCTAGTTATCATCAATTGAAGATTCGGAATTCAGATATACCAAAGACAGCTTTCACAACAAGGTATGGGTTGTATGAGTATACAGTTATGTCTTTTGGTTTGACTAATGCACCAGGTTACTTTATGTACATGATGAATAAAGTATTTATGGAGTATCTTGATAAGTTTGTGGTGGTCTTTATTGATGATATTTTGGTATTCTCTAAAACCAAGGAAGAACATGCTTAACATCTAAGATTGGTCTTACAGAAACTTAGAGAGCATAAGCTGTATGCTAAGCGTAGTAAATGTGAGTTTGGTTGGAAGAAGTTTCTTTTCTTGGTCATGTTGTCTCTAATGGTGGTATTGCAGTGGATCCTAGTAAGGTGAAAGATGTGCTAAATTGGAAACCACCTACAGATGTAAGTGAAATTCGCAGTTTTCTTGGTTTAGCTGGTTACTATCGTAGATTTATTGAAGGGTTCTCAAAACTTGCAAAGCCTATGACCGCTCTGTTGGAGAAGAATGCTAAGTTTGTATGGTCTGATAAGTGTCAAGCTAGTTTTGAGGAGTTTAAGAAGAGGTTGACTACTACACCTGTGTTTGTATTGCCAGATCTGAGTAAGAGTTTCTCTATCTATTGTGATGCTTCTCGTCTGGGTTTGGGTTGTGTTCTTATGCAAGAAGGTAGAGTTGTTGCTTATGCATCTAGACAGCTGAGGAAACATGAACTGAATTATCCTACTCATGATCTAGAGTTAGCAGTTGTGGTCCATGCATTGAAGATTTGGAGACACTATTTGATTGGGCATAAGAGTGACATATACACTGATCATAAGAGTTTGAAGTACATCTTCACCCAGACAGATCTGAATTTGAGGCAACGAAGATGGTTGGAACTGATAAAGGATTATGATTTGGAAGTGCATTATGATCCTCGAAAGGCGAACGTCGTAGCTGATGCACTTAGCAGAAAGAAAATATGCTAATGAGCTTCGGGCGACACCTGAATCTGAGGAGTTGTGTGCTGAATTTGCAAATTTGAACTTGGGAATTGTAGTAAATGCTATGGAAATTGAGGTCACTCCTACTGTAGAGGAAGAGATATTGAAAGGACAGTTGGAAGATGAGAAACTAAAGGAGATAGCACAGAATGTGGTACTAGGCAAAGCACCAGGATTCAGAATAGATGACAATGGTGTACTGTGGTTTGGAAAAAGGATATGTGTTCCTGAAGTGAAGGCTATTCATGATATGATTCTGAGTGAGGCTCATGAGTCAACATATTCCATTCATCCTGGTAGCACCAAGATGTATCTAGATCTGAAACAGAAGTACTGGTGGTATGGCTTAAAGAGAGATGTGGCTGAATATGTTGCTTTATGTGATACTTGTCAGCGAGTGAAAGCTGAACATCAGAGGCCAGCTGGACTGTTGCAACCAATGAAGATTCTAGAATGGAAGTGGGAATAAGTGGGTATGGATTTCATAGTGGGTTTTCCACGTTGTTGATGCAAAAGCGGATCTGCAAACACAAAGGGCTAATACCCGATTTAAGCGTTAAGGCATGTCAGCTGATTTGACCTTACTATCGGCAAAGGTGGTAACTCGAATACTTTGGTCCCGACAACAGCGATGCGTCCGGATGCCACGGCCAAGAGGTATTCACGCGGAACTTGAGAATACGCCGAGCTTAAGTCGACGAATTCCTAAGAACTCGTAATAAAAGGAAAAAGTATGACGAAGTCGTCGAAAAAGTAGATGCTAGAATATGAGTAAAAACTGGTGTTTGATTGATTGATTGATGTCCGTTTACAAAGCCGCAGGGTCTACATTTATACCCTGTTCGCAGAGCTACAACCAGACACGACTAGAATTCGAATTCCAAATTAAACAGAATCCGTATACAAAACGATCTAAATAACTAAGGAAAACATAAAACTATCCTCTCGTGACAAACTGGAACACCTCCACAAGCCGATCGGCAACCTTTAGGTTCTTCCTCCGCGTCATCGGCAGACTCCCCTGTTATAGCCATCGGCACAAACACATCATCACATGTGGAATTAGTCATGTTCAACTGTCCCTCCATCGGCAACCATCCTCATCGGCAACTCATCCTGTGGACCAAGCACTGTCGTCTTGTCTTGCCGACCTGCATTCTACCGATCACGGACACGTGCCCAAAAACGGTGTCAACACATGCCCCCCAATTTCAGAGTATGAAATCATTAATGCTCTGAAATTTCCTGCAGTAATGATGCCTTTCCGCAATTAATTCTCCCAAGTTGGTAACCGACAACCTCAACCTGAACAACCTCAGTTTGATTCCTCCGCAGATTCCTCGAAATCCTCAACTTCCCGAATAGGCACCTCCACTTTGATCGCTCATCGGCAGTATTACCGTTATAGAGACTTGCCGATGGACTAACCACGATACTCAGTAACGTATCTTATCCTCCAAAATGGCTATCTCCACTTTATTCTCCCATCGGCAATATTATCGTTACAAGGCGCTGCCGATGGACCGACCAGGAAATCCCGCACAGTAAAATATCTCTAGATAATGACCGCTTCCTGTCAAATCACCTGTACAATCCCTTGATTACCGTGCGAACAGTTACCATATCCACCTGAGCACCCTCGGATTTCACGGATACGGCGAAGAGATAAGTCAGATTTGCCCTTGCCCGTTTTGTCCTATAAATAGTTCGTTCTCGGGTACTCCTTCCCCATCACATCATTCTACAGCTCCAGCTCCACTTTCCCGGCGGCGGCGCTGTTCGAGAGCTCCGAGATCTCCAACAAAGCCTTTTCTCCTCCAACTCCGAAGCCCTCGATCATCCTCTTCGTGAAGAGATGGCCATCAACTTCACCGTCCCTGAGGTTAGTTCTTCATTCCATCTCTTGTGCTTTTTCCCACATTCCTGTTCGTCTGTAATTTATTTCATTGAACATCTTTTTCTTTTTCTTTCTTTTTGCTCTTATCCTTCTTTTCATCCCTAAAACCAATAGGATCTGTCCAACAAACTAATCATCCCTACCGATCAACCGCACCTCCAATGCCTTGGTCCATTAGGGAATCCAGATCCCACAGATTTGATTAACGCAGAAACAAACATGATCCCTTTTAGAGCCGAAAACTTTTCCTTAGATCTGTGGAAGGACACTTTTCGCTCCTGGCCCAGACCCACTGTAGGATGGAAGGATTGGTTCTTGAGAGTCAGCCACTCAAACGAAGTCCAGTGGGGTGAGAGAAAATTGGACCAATGTATCAGGTTGTCCATTGCCGATATGCATAGGAACGAGTCGTTATTGATAGCTGCATCATACTTCTGGTCAGACACACTCAATGCCTTCGTCTTTGGCCACGGCCCTGCTTCCCCCACTCTTGCCGATGTAATTATGCTCACCGGCCTGGACGTATCTTCTACCGATAGCACCCACTTTTTTGACACCGCGCCTAGCGCCAAAGTGGAAACCCGCACCATCGGCGGCTGGTTCGGGTATATTCAAAAGTATTGTAAGATGGCGCCCGTCAACATAAAGGAGCAAACTACCTTTCTGAACATGTGGCTGGACAAATTCATATTCAGTGGCCGATCGGCAGGACCGACCTTTGTTTACCTATCGGCGGCAGAGAGGCTGGCTAATGGTGGCCGATTTCCCCTTGGCCGATACCTGCTTGGCGCTGCCTACCATCTCCTCCACCAGGTAGCTAAGAAACTCCTGCTCGGTCAACCCATCGACAAATTGGGGGGTCCCTGGTGGTTTATTGACATGTGGCCCAACCTTCACATGCACAAGCGCCTTGAGTTCGACCTCTTTGCACAGCGTTTCCCCAGGGATATAGCCGAGAACCATGAACTAGATGAAGAAGAATCGGCAACTCGCCCTCCTCTGAACTTTGGTGAGGCTGCCATAGTCCTGCCTGGCACAGGAGGTAACGCAGATTAGGTGAGCCGATTCTTCCAAACCTTGTACGAAGGCCTAACCAGAGAACAGCGAGCATGGATGCCCTATGAAGATCCGGACACCATGTTCCCTTTGGTCTTCCATCCATTCAACGATGATCTTAACAAGGATGACGAGGTAATGATGGCACTGATCACCCCTAGAGTTATACCAGTGAACTTCTTCGGCAGTGGGAAAACCTCTAGCCAAACCTATGAGTTTTACAACCCATCGGCATTAGCTCGTCAATTAGTCTTCGGCCGGCTACCTATTGCACTCTGTTATGCCGATGTGATAAAACCCAGAGAGATCATCAATAATCTCCTCAAGTGGATCCGAGTGGCCCAGCTAGCACCAAATGCCGATACGGATGTCGATTTGTCAGAGTGGGTTCCAGTTCTCTTTGTCACTCAGGCATACAAGCAATGGTGGGAGGAGTGGAAGGAGCACTTATTCTGCAGATCGGCCCTTACATATCGCGGCATGATCGATCCCCAGTACAAAGTCCCCGACAATACTGTAAGTACCTTCGAACCGACATTTTTATCCCCTTACTCCCATTTTCATTGGTAACTTACTCTTTGTGTGACGTTGCAGGTTGATAACATTCCCCCATCTATCAGCTGGAGCGGCAAGCCGATTGATCTGTTTCCATCAGGTCCGATATCTTCAATCGGCAACAACGCTCCCACTCTAGCTGCCATCATGCACCGAGGTGTGCGCCTTAAGAAAGTGACCACCAAGAGGACCAAGACATCTCCATCGGTAGCCGCCTCCACCATAGCACAGGCCTTCAAGGTAATTGTTAAACCTTTCCATTTATACTGATTCCATTTTTACATCTGCCACACTTGTGCTTACGAACAATTATTTCTGACGCAGCATACCGGTGCATCGGCAAAGACCAGAAGCAGAAGTGCCGATGCCCCCCAGTCCAGCCAGCCGAAGAGGAAAGCTACCAAGAGTACCAGAGGACGGGCGAAACGCCAAAGAGTAGCAACGCCTTCTCCTCCCCCGGTATCACCAATTGCAGTGGAATCCTCTCCTTCCTCCCCAGAAGCACAGATGCAGCAGGTACCATCTCCCCCTCATCTGCCAGTACTATCTCAAGTGGAAGAACCCCAACCAGAGGAACCTCGTTCGGAAGAGCCTCAGCCTGAAGATACATCGGCTGATGTAAGCGAGCAGACTACCGATACAGTAGGCTCAATCATAGCATCGGTAGTTTCCTCTATCCAAACAAGTATTGTCCCTCCTCAAGGTAACATACTTCCATGAAATTACTACCGATGAACTTACCCTTTCTGTCTTAAAACTATCTCTGTCACTTTTCAGCTGACATAGTTCAATCGGCAGCCTCAGCCGATCAACCTGTGATTCCGTCGGCATCTTCTAGTCAGAGGCGAGAGATTGCCCTGAAGCAAGTAAGTTCTCCAATCTCCGTCTGCATTATTCATCAATACCTGACCATAGAATAACTCGGTTTAACTCTTCTTCAGGAGCAGGACTCTCCCGACAGCCTATTCTCCTTCGCCATCGACATCTCTGACGATGAAGGTGAAGAAGCAAGCTCTTCTCGGGCAGTTGGGATCACATCGGTAGAGGTCAGGGCAAAGCTGGAAAAACTATCGACTCTCCTCCACCAAGACACAGCTCAACTAGTTGATGACTCTGATCCAGCTAAGGCTTTGTTCAAGACCCTGAGAGGTCAAATTCCCACCGATGCCGAAGAAATCCTCTTTCAAGCAGCACATCTGGAGAGCCGTCAACTGCAGTACCAGAGGGCTGCCCAGCGTCTTGCCGATAGAGCCGCTCAGACTTAGCTTTCTGAGGAGATGCTGAAGGAAAAGCTTCTTACCGATGAAAAGCACAGGAACATCGGCACCTTGAAGTCCTCGGGAGATGCACTGAAGCAAAAGATTTCTGATTTATCGGCAAGAAGAGAAACTCTGCTGGCAGAACTCAAGCAAGTAGAGGATGCTCTGTCCCAAGCCCAACAAGAAGAAAGCCAACTACCGGAGACAATCAAGCTTCTTGAGCAAGAGCGAAACGTCCATGGCCGCAAAGCATTGCAGCTGAAGAAGAAATTGAAGCCAGTGGAAGGCTCTGCCGATGAAGACACCAAAGAGATAGAAGCAGCTAACCAAATCCGCCTACGCGCCATATCGGCCATCCAGGCGCTGCTAGACTTGTGAGCTCTTCATCGGCAACACGTTCGCCTTTTTCTATTTCCCGACCTTCCTGATACTTGGCCTAGCCGATAGGATTGTTATCGGCACCCTTTTAAAACACTAAGTCTGACCCCAGACACATTTTGACCCAGCCGATAGGGATGTTATCGGCACTTAACTTTTATGCATCGACCCATATGCTGGGGTAATATTTCTTCAGATATTTTCCATTTAATGCTCTGGGAAATTCGACTCCTTCGAGAGTTTCTAGAATATAGGCATTACCAGGAGCCGATCGACTTATCCGATAGGGACCCTCCCAATTGGGAGACCACTTCCCAAATTTTGAACATTTAGTCCCGATCGGTAAGATCAATTTCCATACCAAATCTCCATCGGCAAACTCCTTAGCCTTTACTTTCTTATCATACCATCTGGCAACTCTCTTCTTATTCTCTTCTATATTCATCAAGGCCTTCAGCCGATGTCCTGCTAGATCATCGAACTCGTTTGTCATTAAAGTAGCATAATCATCGGCAACCAATTGATCTTGAAAAGATATTCGCCTAGACCCAGCCTTAATTTCCCAAGGTAGCACTGCGTCATGCCCATACACCAATTGATAAGGTGAAACCTTCGTCGATCCATGACAAGCCATCAGGTATGACCACGAGGCTTCATTCAACAACGTATGCCACCTCCTAGGATTTTCTTCAATCTTTCGCTTAATAAGCTTGATAATCCCTTTGTTAGATGCCTCGGCCTGCCCATTAGCTTTTGCATAGTAAGGAGAAGAATTTAATACTTTAATTCCCATACCGACTGCAAATTCATCAAACTCCCCTGATGTGAACATGGTGCCCTGATCGGTAGTAATCGTCTGAGGAACTCCAAATCGGTAAATGATGTGTTCCTTCACGAAATCAATCATATTGGCCGATGTAACTTTCTTCAAAGGAATAGCTTCAACCCACTTAGTGAAATAATTGGTGGCAACCAAAATAAACTTATGTCCTTTGCTAGACGATGGATAAATCTGGCCGATCAAATCAATAGCCCATCCTCGGAACGGCCAAGGCTTTATAATAGGATTCATATCCGATGCGGGCACCCTTTGAATATTACCAAACTTTTGACATTCTTGACACCCTTTGAAATACTTAAAGCAATCCTCAAGTATAGTCAGCCAATAATGTCCATTCCTTCTAATCATCCACTTCATCTTAAAAGCCGACTGATGTGCTCCACATGCCCCTTCATGGATTTCTCCCATCAAACTCTTAGCTTCATCATCACCTAAGCATCGGAGAAGAATCCCATCAATAGTTCAATAATACAATTCATCTTCGAGGAGCACATACTTGGTGGCTTGAAACCGAACCCGTCTCTCAACTTTCCTAGATGGATTCTTCAAATAGTCAATGATTTCTCTTCTCCAATCATCGGCACAGATTGCCGATATTGCATTAATCATAGGTTGATATCCCGAGGCATGCTAAGCCAACCGATTGGCCTCTTCATTATGCAATCGAGGAACATGCTCTAATCGGAAATATTTGAACTCCTTTAACAGTTGCATACTCCTTTCGTAATAAGTTATGAGAACTTCACTTCGGCATTCATAGCTTCCAGCTAATTGATTTATAACTAGCATAGAATCCCCGAAGACTTCAACAACGTCAGCATGAACTTCTCTTAATAACTCCAACCCCTTTATTAAAGCCTGATACTCAGCCTGATTATTCGTCGACGTCGCAACAATCGGCAAGAAAAACTCATACTTCCTTCCCCGAGGGGAAATTAATACTATGCCGATTCCTTCCCCCCGATCACACGTGGATCCATCAAAGAAGAGCGTCCAAGGTACAATTTCCAAAGCCTCCACTGCACCAGAATGTTGAGTTACAAAGTCGGCCATAATCTGTTCCTTGACTGCCTTGGCCGATTCGTAACGCAGATCGAATTCCGACAGCGCCAAAATCCATTTACCGATCCTGCCACTCATGATCGGCATAGATAGCATGTATCGGACCACATCATTTTTGCAAATAACAGTGCACTCGGCCGATAGCAAATAGTGCCTTAACTTGATACAAGAAAAATACAGGCACAAGCATAGTTTCTCAATAGCCGAATACCTAGTCTCAGCATCAATCAACCTCCTGCTTAAGTAATAAATTACACGTTCCTTTCCTTCAAATTCTTGAATTAAAGCCGAACCGATGACCATCCCATCGATAGATAAATACAATCTGAAGGGCTTCCCTTGCTGAGATGGAATGAGAACTAGAGGATTTACCAAGTAATTTTTGATTTCATCCAGAGCCAACTGTTGCTCCTTCCCCCGAACAAATTCTTGATCGGCCTTCAACTTAAGAAGAGGACTGAAAGTACGAATTTTACCAGACAAATTAGATATAAACCTTCTGATAAAATTTACCTTGCCGATCAAGGACTGAAGCTCAGTCTTATTGGTAGGGGCAACTATTTTGTTGATGGCTTCAATAGATCTTTGACTAATTTCAATTCCCCTTTGATGCACCATGAAACCAAGAAACTATCCTGCCGATACACCAAATGCACACTTATTGGGATTCATTTTCAAACCATGCTTCCTGGTGCATTCCAACACTTTCTGTAGATCGGCAAGATGCTTTATGAAGTCTCCAGACTTAACCACCACATCATCGATATAAATCTCCACCAGCTTGCCGATGAACTCATGAAATATAAAATTCATGGCTCTTTGATAAGTAGCACCATCATTTTTTAAGCCAAAGGTCATGACTATCCATTCAAACAACCCGACATGACCAGAACATCTAAATACAGTCTTTGGAATATCCTCTTCAGCCATGAATATTTGATTGTATCCTGCATTGCCATCCATAAAGCTAAGAATCCGATGCCCAGCCGTAGCGTCAACTAGCAGATCGGCAACTGGCATTGGGTAGCCATCCATCGGTTTAGCTTTGTTGAGATTCCTAAAATCAATGCAGACCCGAAGCTTCCTGTTCTTCTTGTAAACCGGAACAACATTGGAAATCCACTCGGCATATCGACACTGCCAAATAAATTTGGCTTCAATAAGTTTAGTTATTTCGGCTTTGATGTCAGGAAGAAGATTAGGATTACATCGGCGAGCTGGCTGCTGATGTGGCCGAAATCCAGACTTGATAGGCAACCGATGTTCAACAATCGATCGGTCCAAACCAGGCATCTTAGTATAATCCCAAGCAAAGCAATCTTTATATTCCTTCAACAAATCGGTTAATTGTTGCTTACACTCAGAATTTAACTTGGCACTAATAAAAGTAGGCCTAGGTTTATCACCACTACCTATATCTACTTCTACTAGATCATCGGCCGATGTGAACCCCTGGCCTAACTTTCCATCATCGGCGAACCTATCCATTAAAAACCATCTTCAGAATCGACTGCTTGGATCGGTAGAATTTCATAATCAGCAACCTTGAGGAAATCCTTTTCCCAAGCTTCCCCTAAAATACACCTAGTCCTTTCATAGGTATCTGCCTCTGCCGATGCGATGACATAAGAAGAATCTCCTGGAACAATCTCAATTTTATCACCTACCCACTGAACCAAGCACTGGTGCATTGTAGACAGGATGCAACAATTGGCATGAATCCAATCTCTCCCTAGCAACAGATTGTAGGCACCTTTCCCACTGATCACGAAGAAGGCTGTCGGCAAGGTTTTGCTGCCGATGGTCAATTCAACACATATTGCCCCCTTGACTGGAGACACGTTCCCCTCAAAGTCCTTTAACATCATATCGGTCTTGGTCAAATCCTGATCTCCTTTCCCAATCTTCCGATACACTGTGTATGGCATGATATTGATACCAACTCCACCATCAATTAAAATCTTGGTCATTGGCTGACCATCAACCCTTCCTTTAACAAATAGAGCCTTAAGATGCTTCCTTTCATCATTGGCAGGCTTTTCAAATATGGCTGTCATTGGATCCAGAGCCAACTGAGCTATTTGGTTGGAAAACTCCAGCTCATCATCACTAGACGGCGCCAGGAATTCCATCGGCAACATAAATACCATGTTGACGTCTGCTGATGGCCCTTTCCCCTTAGGATCTGACTGCTGATCCCCAGATCGACCAGAGTTCTCACCCTTGCTTAACTCCTCTCGCCTTTCGCGCTGCAGTCTTCTCTTCTGTGTCCTGGTCAACCCCTCTGGACACCATGGAGGGAGTTGCTGTTGCCTTACCGATGGACGATGATATTCTCTTGACTCCATTCGATAAGTATTGGCGTCCCTGCAGAGAATGAACTCATCGGGAATCCGTGCATTAGCCATCTCTTCAAGTTCTTCCTGGTTCCTGGGAAAATACTGAACACGATCGCCAAGCCTGTCGTGCACACTGAGCCTGCCCCCAGCCGATCATGAATGGATGCTCTCCCCCTAATCGGCCCATCAAATCGCCGATTACCATCATGATAGCGCCGATCGGATCTGTCATACCGGTCATAACCATTGCACTCAGGACAATCTCTAATAGTTGGAAGCTTGATATTTTCCTCCCAGCAATGGATGAAGAACGGACAATTCCAGTGATCCCTATGCCGATTCCACTCCTGTCGGCGCCTTTCCTCTTCCCGATGATAGTCCTCTTGCTGGCGCCAATACTGATCCTCACATTGCTGCCAAGTCTCCCGAGGCCTTCTGTGAGTTATCACAATAACAGATCGGGGATGCCTTCCTGAGTTAGCTCCCTCCTGTATCAGACCTTTTCCCTTCGCATCGGCGGTAGTGACCTGATGATGAGGATCCACTGATGCACTTCTCTCAGCTACTTCCGATGTTAACACTTTGGCCTTTCCATAGCATCTAGCATGTTTGTTGGGAAAGGATGTTGATCAATCTTCATCGGCTTTTGAGCTCTGGAGCTGTCAAATTTGACCCTCCCTGATTCTATACCCGATTGTTGCTGTTGCCTAAAAACTTTGCACTCATTGGTGCTGTGAGAAGTTGCATTGTGCCATTTATAGTACTTCATCTTCTTCAACTCCTCAGCCGATGGGATCACGTGATTTGGCGACAATTTGATCTGACCCTCTTGAAGTAGAAAGTCAAATATCCTATCGGCCTTAGTGATGTCAAACGCGAACTTTTCTAGCTCTTTATGTCCAAAAGGACAAGACATCGGCTTTTTATTTTTCACCCATTCTGCCAAGCCGATGACTGGTTCTTCATCAGAGTCCGAGCTTGCAGCTTCATCCACAAATGATACCTTTTTATTCCATGCTCTCTTGGGCTCGAAAGGCTTGATATCTTGATCAGAAATTCTCTGCACCAAATGACTTAAGCTTTCAAACTCCTGAGATGCGTACTTGTCCCTTATGTGTGGCAATAAACCCTGGAAAGCCAGATCGGCTAGCTGTCGATCATCTAGAACTAGGCTATAGCATTTGTTCTTGACCTCCCGGATCCTCTGCACAAAACTTTCAACCGATTCATCATTACGTTGCCTTAATTTGACCAAATCGGTGATCTTCTTCTCATAGACACCAGAAAAGAAGTATTTGTGGAATTGCTTCTCCAGATCGGCCCAAGTAACCAAGTAAAAGCCGATCCAGATAATGATGACGAAAATAAGCGAACCCTTAACTCATCCCTGTTAGCAGCCTCTCCACATTGGATGATGTACCTGTTGACATGCTCCATAGTCGACGTATCATCCTGCCCAGAAAACTTAGTAAAATCCGGTACTTTGTACCGATTTGGAAGCGGGATCAAATCATATGCAGGAGGATACGGTGTCCGATAAGAGTAAGTGTTGACTTTGGGTTTTATCCCAAACTGGTCTCTCATTACTTCGGCAATCTTATCGGCCCGATAAGCATCGGCATCTTGCCTATGAGGCGGTTGCGGATCTGGCACCTGCTGGTAAGCTTCCACGTGTCTGTGCGGTGCGCGATCTGCATGGAACATTGGGTTAATCATTTGGCCACCCATCTGCTGACCACTAAACTGTTGCCCGCCAATCTGCTGTCCGCCGATTTGTTATCCAAGATTCATTGGCTGGTTGGGTGGTCCCTGATTATGGAACCCAGGGTAGATCTGGCCTTGCTGGAACCCTGTAGCCTGATGATTCTTTTGGGACATTTGTGGGAAAACTGACTGCACAGGCCATCCACTGTTAGCGTTCATCGGCATAGGTCCTGCCGATGACTGGTAATTGGGCATCATCATTGAATTGACATACCCTGGCTGAGTCATAAATCTCTGTTGCATCAGCAATGAGTCTGCCGATGCGTTAGGCATCTGGAACGTTGGAGCTTGAGAATTCCCAGTATAAGATCTTGCAGTGGTAGTTGTAGTATACTGGGGACTCTGGTTCATCGGTATACTTGGAGGTGCCGATGCCAAAGGAGCCTTGCCTCTCACCTCAGCTGCTTGGGACGTACCAGGTGTCTTCCAGTATTCCGAAGGCATACCGAAACCCCACCAGTTAGGAGGAGGAACTGGTCCTGACATTGCCGATGCCAATAGATCTGTGGTGAGTTTGATCTGTTCATCTGAAGTCGATGGATTAGTTGTCATCGGCATAGATTGTGCATTAGTGACTCCTAACGTGCTTGGAGGAACAGGAATTTCCGGGCCCGCAGCGGCTGTAGCAGCCGATGGAGCTGTGACCACCGGTGATCCTGGCTGATGATGAGAGGGGCCCACATAATTTGGTGGCAATTGTCCTTCCTTGAAAGTTCTAGCCACGGCATTGAAAACCGTATTGGACAGCACACCAGCTTGGTTGATCAAAGCACGGTTGATAGCACTATCAACCATCTCTTGAAGTTTACCAGGATTGGCTTCAAAAGTAACCTGCCGAGGCGTCGGCAGTGCATCCTTCTGGATCACTTCGCCGCTCCTGTTTATGCTGAAGGACCTCAGGCATTGCTGCTTGTAATCCTCCATGGCTTTCGCAATAGCTTGCTTCTGCTCATCCTTGAGATTGGCTTCCGTCACGGGGATGACGTTCTCCTGATCAAACTCAGAAGTCGACATGTTAATCTTGAATCTTGAATTTTGAATTTGGTCCCACTGGGCGTGCCAAAAGATGTGTTGATGCAAAAGTGGATCTACAAACACAAAGGGCTAATACCCAATTTAAGCATTAAGGCGTGCCAGCCGATTTGACCTTACTATCGGCAAAGGTGGTAACTCGAATACTTTGGTCCCGACAACAGCGATGCGCCCGGATGCCACGGCCAAGAGGTATTCACGCGGAACTTGAGAATACGCCGAGCTTAAGTCTACGAATTCCTAAGAACTCGTAATAAAAGGAAAAAGTATGACGAAGTCATCGAAAAAGCAGATGCTAGAATATGAGTAAAAACTTGTGTTTGATTGATCGATTGATTGATGTCCGTTTACAAAGCCTCAGGGTCTACATTTATACCCTGTTCGCAGAGCTACAACCAGACACGACTAGAATTAAAATTCTAAATTAAACAGAATCCGTATACAAAACGATCTAAATAACTAAGGAAAACATAAAACTATCCTCCCATGACAAACTGGAACACCTGCACAAGCCGATCGGCAACCTTTAGATTCTTCCTCCGCGTCATCGGCAGACTCCCCTGTTATAGCCATCGGCACAAACACATCATCACCTGTGGACTTAGCCATGTTCAACCGTCCCTCCATCGGCAACCATCCTCATCGGCAACTCATCCTGTGGACCAAGCACTGCCGTCTTGTCTTGCCGACCTGCATTCTACCGATCACGGACACGTGCCCAAAAACGATGTCAACACATGTACACAGAGAGGGTATGACTCGATATGGGTGATAGTAGATCGTTTGACTAAAGTTGCTCATTTCATACCTGTCAAGACTAAGTACACCGGAGAACGCCTAGCAGAGTTATACATGGAAAGAATTGTTTGTTTGCATGGAGTACCTAAGAAGATTGTGTCAGATAGGGGTACTCAATTCACGTCTCACTTTTGGAAAGCAGTGCATGATTCTTTAGGAACAAAGTTGAATTTCAGTACAGCGTATCATCCACAGACAGATGGACAGACTGAGAGGATCAATCAGATACTGGAGGATATGTTGAGAGCTTGTGCTTTGCAGTATGGGACTAGCTGGGACAAGAGTTTGCCATATGCAGAATTCTCATACAACAATAGCTATCAGCAAAGTCTTAAGATGGCACCGTTCGAGGCACTGTATGGTCGGAAGTGCAGGACACCTTTGTTTTGGAATCAGACAGGATAAACTCAGGTGTTTGGGACAGATGTGCTTAGACATGCAGAACAACAAGTGCGGACTATTCGGGATAACTTGAGAGTTGCTCAATCTCGTCAGAAAAGCTATGCAGATACGCGTAGGAGAGAGCTGGCTTTTGAAGTGGGTGATTATGTCTACCTGAAAGTATCACCAATGAGGAGTGTGAAGAGGTTTAATATGAAGGGAAAGCTAGCTCCAAGGTATGTTGGTCCGTTTAAAGTATTAGAAAGGCGCGGAGAAGTAGCATATCAGTTAGAATTGCCTGAAAGTTTGTCTGGTGTGCACGATGTGTTCCATGTGTCACAACTTAAGAAGTGTTTTCGTGTACCTGAGGAGCAACTACCATTGGAAGAGCTTTCTGTTAAAGGTGATTGTTGACGGTTCTTAAGTATCAATTTTAATTATCAAATAAACAAGAGAAAGGACCAATATGCAAACAACACCTAGAATTAGGGTTTGATCTAACAGAATTCCACGAGTTTTGTTGTTTATCTGTTTCTGCAGGGGGTTATCAGGAAATAAGGAAGAAAGGCCTACATGTCGGGATTACATAGAGATATCAACGCACCGCACAATTTTACATCATCTAGAAGACTCCAGAAGCCACGAGACCGAAGTGGAGGCAAAACTGGGCCAGGCCCAGGGTGCCCGCCCTGGTAGCCTGGGCGCCCGCCCCCCTGCTGGAGCCAAATCAGGACTCTTACGTTTGGGATATTCCACCGACCTATTGGATCAAGAAAAACATAGTACCACCTCGGCTATCGACCCAAAAACGCATAGAAGGGGAGGACTATATAAGCAAGGCCCCCCTGGCCCCTGGAGAAGACATGAAGAAATTATCATAGAGACTGAGGGGTGCCCTCGAAGGAAAACCTCTTCTCTAATTAATATTTCTTTTTAGGCTTAGCAATCAATGTAAGGTAGAAATAGATCTTCTAGTTTCTACTAGATTGAGAGAGATAGAGTGGAGGTGTAGAGTGGAGGAAGCCCGGCCTGTCGGTGTCTACTCCAAGCTTGTACCTGCGGGATCAAGTTCTCCTAACCCGAAGCTTGCTCCTAGGATTCTTCAGTAATTCGACTTCTAAATTCTAGTAAGTTCTTCTTTTATTGTTCTTATGGTTTATGAGTTTACTTTAATCTCTTCGCGTAGAGTTTAGAGTAATCATTGCTGGCGTAAACGTGGTGTTTAGGCTGGGGTACTCATAGAAATTCCCTGACTAGCTGGACCGTGGTAGTAGTGAGGAACGTGACAATTCCGAGCTACCTTTGTAGATCACATCTCGTTAGCAGGAAGGATAGGGTTTATAGGTGCGGGTCGAACATCCTTTGTGGTGTCTAGATTCCGTTAGCCTCCCCATTAGAACAGTAGATCATCCTTACCAAGGTTAGAAGGAGTCTACGGTTGCAGTCTTCTCTATTTATCACTCACATCGAAAGACATTCTTTGTGCCTAAAGGTTAGTAGTAATAGACCGGTTAGTCAGATGCACTCTTTCTCCTAGTGGTAAAAAAATAAATACGATACTCTGGATAATTTCCCGGGTGAAGTGCTCACTGATATCCGTGCGCTTGCGGATCAATTCCTTATTGCGTTCCCAAATATCAACAAGCATTTCTGGCGCCGTTGCCGGGGAGAAAGACGGTTGCTGAGATAACCTGAGTCTTGCTACTAGCTTGTATCTATACTTTTATCTTTTCTTATCTTTTATATCCTTTATTTATTTTCTTTATTCTTACCTTATGGAAAACCAAAATTCTAAATCGATCCATGAGTCTGCAATCCCTTTAGCAACTGACCTTTTACCATGGGAATCATCACAGCCTATCCAAACACCCCAGTATAAGTTAAGTTCTAGGTTGATTGCCATGATTCAAAACCTATCTTTTTCGGGAAAGGAAGACGAAAACCCTTACCTTCATATTAGAGATTTTGAGCAAACATGTGATTGTCTTCGCATTGAAGGCATTTCTGATAAGACTTTACGTTGGAAGCTTTTTCCTTTTTCTCTAAGGGGAGAAGCTAGACAATGGTACAGTCAGAAGGTAAGTCAACAACAAGGTGAATGGGGAGTTTTACGAGCCAACTTTTGTCTAGATTTCTATTCCCTTGACCGTATAGCCGACCTTAGACTCGAAGTCCTATCTTTTAAACAAAAAGATAATGAAACTTTGGAAAAATCCTGGAAACGTTTTTCTGATCTTTTAGAATCTGGTCCAAACCTTAATCTTGAAGACCCTGTTCTTTTATTTCACTTTTTTCGAGGTCTTCATAGAAATCACAAACAAATGCTACACACAATGTCTAGAGGTTCTTTCTTTCGCATCCCTGCTGATGAAGCAAGAGTGATCCTAGATAGAATCCTAGAAGCTGAGATGGATAATACCCGTCATGATGAAACCTATGAAGCCGAAGTAGACACTCTGCCAAATTCCTCATCTACTTTAGCTATCCCAAGTTCTGAGCCTCAAGAGGAAGAAATTCCACTACCGTACTTCATGCTGGATATAGAATCCGATCTTTTTGCCGATTTTGGAAATATTTCAAACTACCATTCTATTGACAAACCCCAAAACGGTCAATTTAGCATTTATTTACCAAGTGAATATCAATTGAGAGAGCTTATCTCAGTCATGAGTAGCGAATGGTTGGAGGAATCAGAGCTTTCCTCTGATGTGATCCGTTTGGACACACCCTCTATAACTATACGCTGTGCTTATAATTCTGATCGATTTAATGCTCTTTATAATCCTGTTGTGGGGATCAACATTATGTATGAATCCTTTGCACTTAAACTATTTAAAAATCTTATCTTAACCCCCACAACAAAGGTCATAAAGGAATCTTCAGGACGATTAGTCCCCAGTCTTGGAATTATAAATGTCCTACCTCTTACGGTAGAAGGCTCCATGGTTCATTTGAACTTCTATATCTTTGATACATGGGACTTCGACCTATTGATAAGACAACCTTTTAGAAGACTCCTTTATGAAGGTCATACTGGAAAGCTACACATTTCTTTTGGAAAAACCTTTAAATTCTCAATAACAATTTCACACTCCTTAAACAATAAGGCCGAGTCATATCTTTTGCCTGATCCTATGGAGGAAGTAAAGGCTGCATCTCTAGAGCTTTTAGATGAACCAGACTTAGAAGACGAAACTCCTTTCTTCACAGAAGAAGAAGACGAACCTTCTGAGCCTGAACCCTTAGATGAGTTTGCAGAAACACCTAGACCCCCCATAGAGCTTAAAACTTTACCACCCGGTCTTACCTATGCTTTCCTAAACAATAATCCAGAGTTTCCTGTGATCATTAGCGATAAACTCACTGAGGATCAAACTCTGCGATTAATGACCATTCTTGAGAAACATCACTCAGTATTCGGCTACTCACTTCAAGATCTTACAGGAATCAGTCCTATGATTTCTACCCATCGTACTCCAACAGATCCTTCTGTTACACCCTCTCGAGAACCCCAACGTAGACTTAACAACACTATGAGAGAGGTAGTTAAAAAGGAAGTTATTAAGTTGCTGCATGCAGGGATTATATATCCTGTGCCGCACAGTGAGTGGGTGAGCCCAGTCCAAGTTGTGCCCAAAAAGAGAGGCATGACAGTTATTATGAATGAAAAGAACGAGCTAATTCCGCAACGCACCGTCACAGGATGGCGGATGTGCATAGATTATAGAAAACTAAACAAAGCCACGAGAAGGGATCACTTTCCTTTACCTTTTATAGATGAGATGCTAGAGCGGTTAGCAAACCATTCATTCTTTTGTTTCTTAGATGGATATTCAGGGTATCATCAAATCCCGATCCATCCCGATGATCAAAGCAAAACCACTTTTACATGCCCTTATGGAACTTATGCTTACCGTAGAATGTCTTTTGGGTTATGTAATGCACCAGCTTCTTTTCAAAGATGCATGATGTCTATATTTTCTGATATGATTGAAGAGATTATGGAAGTTTTCATGGATGATTTCTCTGTTTATGGAAAAACTTTTGATAGTTGTCTTGAAAACTTAGATAAGGTTTTGCAAAGATGTGAAGAAAAGCACTTAATCCTTAATTGGGAAAAATGTCATTTTATGGTTAGGGAAGGAATAGTGCTGGGACACTTAGTGTCTGAAAGAGGAATTGAGGTAGACAAAGCTAAAATTGAAGTAATTGAACAACTACCTCCACCTGTGAATATAAAAGGAATTCGAAGCTTTCTTGGCCATGCTGGTTTTTATCGTAGATTCATAAAAGATTTTTCATTCATTGCTAGACCACTTACTCTTTTGCTAGCCAAGGATGCTCCTTTCGAATTTGATGATGCATGTCTAACATCTTTCAATTTATTAAAGAAAGCACTCATTTCTGCACCAATCATTCAACCCCCTGATTGGTCGTTACCTTTTGAAATTATGTGTGATGCTAGTAATTATGCTGTGGGGGCAGTATTGGGACAAACTAAAGATAAGAAGCATCATGCAATTGCTTATTCCAGTAAAACTTTGACAGGAGCTCAACTTAATTATGCAACCACTGAAAAAGAGCTTCTGGCTGTTGTCTTTGCCATTGATAAATTTAGATCTTATTTAGTTGGAGCTAAAATAATTGTTTACACTGATCATGCAGCACTAAAATATTTGCTCACTAAAAAAGATGCTAAACCTCGCCTGATTAGATGGATTTTATTAATCCAAGAATTTGACTTAGAAATAAAAGATAAAAAGGGAGTAGAAAATTCTGTTGCTGATCACCTGTCTAGAATGTATTTTAAGAGTCCACAGGAAACCCCAATCAATGATTCACTCCGGGACGACATGCTCTACGGGATTAACAGGTCTGACCCCTGGTATGCAGATATTGTTAATTTTATGGTTTCAGGGTATGTACCACCAGGAGCAAACAAGAAGAAGCTTATTCAAGAAAGTCGTTCACATATATGGGATGAGCCATACCTCTTCCGAGTATGCTCTGATGGCTTACTCAGGAGATGTGTGAGCACTGAGGAAGGATGGAAGATCATCGACAGATGTCATTCATCACCATATGGAGGTCACTATGGAGCATTCCGTACACATTCAAAGATCTGGCAGTGTGGATTCTACTGGCCTACAATGTATGAAGACACGAAGCAATATATCAGGAGATGTGGGCCATGTCAAAGGCACGGAAACATAAATACAAGGGATGCAATGCCACTCACCAACAACCTTCAGATTGAGCTCTTTGATGTCTGGGGAATAGACTACACGGGTCCATTTCCTCCATCAAAGAAGTGTGAGTACATTTTGGTGGCGGTTGACTATGTCTCCAAGTGGGTAGAAGCATTACCTTGCAAGCATGCCGACAACGTCAGTTCAAAGAGGATGTTTGAAGAAATTATATTTCCAAGATTTGGAGTTTCCAGAGTAGTGATAAGTGATGGAGGAGCACACTTCATCGACAAACGCTTCAAGCAATATCTATCAAGACATGGAATCCGTCACAACGTCGCTACCCCCTATCATCCTCAGACAAGTGGCCAAGCAGAGACTTCCAACAAACAAATCAAGAATATTCTTCAGAAGACAGTAAATGAAATGGGAACGGCGTGGAAAGACAAGTTACCCGATGCACTTTGGGCATACCGGACAGCATACAAGACCCCAATTGGAATGTCTCCATACCAATTGGTGTACGGGAACACTTGCCATCTACCTGTTGAACTAGAGTTCAAAGCACACTGGGCCATAAAGAGATGGAATATGGACCTAGATGTTGCTAGAGATTATAGAAGAATGCAACTATCAGAATTGGAAGAATGGCGAGAGATGGCATATCACAATTCAAAAATCTACAAAGAAAGAGTCAAGAGGTGGCATGACAAGAGAATCAAGAAGAAGGAGTTCACACCCGGAGATAAGGTATTACTTTTTAATTCCAGGGTAAAGCTTTTCGGGCATGAAAAACTCCGGAGCAAATGGGAAGGACCATTCAAGGTAATCAATTCATCATCCCACGGAGCTATCACACTTCAAAATAGCGAAGGTACGTTATTCAAGGTAAATGGTCAACGTCTTAAATTATTTTTAGAGCCCAATGAGGAATTTGAAGAAATAGACGTAGTCCATTTTTACCTTCCCATGGAGAATTAGAGCCCGACACTTTTGGTCTGATGGTTTTGGGGCATATATATATTTTTCTAAATAATTTCGCATCTAGAAACGCGCTCGGGAAAGTGGGCCCACAGAGGAGCCAGAGAGAGGGCGGGCGCCCAGCCCCTGTTCCCCCTCGGTCCCGACTTTCTCTGATATGGAAAATGCACTTAGGGTGATCCGAATAATCCCTCGGATGGAAAGTTTCGCACGCACATCGACGAGAGCAACCCGAACAACCCATAGAGGCATCCTTTTGACCCCTATATAAACAAACCCCTGACCTCAGTTTTCGGACACCAAGCCACCAAGCTTTCTCTCCTTCAATTAGAGCTTAATTAGCTCTACTTCAATTAAAATTTTATTAGTTCCTTGCTACTCTAATGGCCGAGAAGTACCACGATGATTGGGAAGTCGTCCCCTTCAACCTCAACATGGAGCCAGTGGAAGACCCCGATGCCCGTGCTCTCGTCCCGGCCAACACAGAGCGACAACTAGAAGCCATGCCATTACGCCAACGCAGCTCCGCCCAATCCTACCATGCTCAACCAGTTCTCACCGCACCACCACAACCCCTACTCCTCAATGGACCATCATCCAAGATGAAGACCACTATCAAGGTACCAATCGGTACAAGGAACCTTCCACCTAGACCCAATGAGAGGGTCGTTGGAGTCAAGACCAACCGGAGCGGCGAGATCAGCAGCGTTCGCTACACTATGGAGGAGGAAAGGCCTTACTTTGAAGGGATTAGAGCATCCAAAGTCCGTTTCATCCCTCCAAAGGCAGCCCCGAAGCACTCTCTCAATGCTTTTGAGACACCTCCCAAGCGTCGCAAGACTATAATGGATATTGATGAGGAAGTTCGCAGGCTAGATAGAGTTATCATAGACCTCCAGTCCTCGATTAATTCCCTCACTAGGCAGCTCTCTAACCACAACACCGTTATATTAGGCCTTAGGCAGGATCTTGCCAGTGCCAACAAGAAGATCAAGGAATTAGAGCGCCGTTAAGTTATCTAGATTAGACCTTGAGGCAATGCATCTTAGTTATCTATCTTTAAATTCGGTTTAAGTTTGCTATTATCAGTTTGTTATTATCAGTTTGTTATCAGTTTGCTATCAGTTTTTTTTGTAATAAATGCCTCAAGATCAATAAAGAGTATTACTGAATATTAATTATGATTATAAAAGCTATCTGCTCTGTATTGAGTTTGTTCAAAATGAGTTAGACCCTTGTTGAGAGATTTATCATGCTCCCAAGATCAAGACATTATTTCAGAAAGATTCACTCTTCCGAAGTATTATTGCATTAGAGGCATGGGCTATGCAAAAATAAAAATATTTCGAGGAAATAAAAAGGAGCAAGTGCTCGACAACCTCGCAGAAAAAATGGAGAAGTGTCCGGCAGTAGAATTAGGGGTACCTCGGTATCCACTTAAAAAAAATGAAATGAAAATGATAGCCCATGGTCCCTCTAATAAGCAATATGCCAGCAAGAGTTGACAAAGATTTTAATTTCCAAAGTCTTGGATCTAAGAGTATGACATTCCCCTCCTCGGATCCCGTTTTGATCAGGCAATAAATACAAAGTAAGAATGCTTGAGAATTTTTGCAAAAATAAAACAACCTCAGTGAGATATATATATAAAAGATAATGAGTGATCTGAGAGAACCTATGAGAATAAAAAGGTATGCTAACTTTCTTTCAAAAATATAACAAAAACTCCAAGTGGCAGGATTGAGAAGAAAGGATCTTTACACTTAACCATAAACATCCCTGACTGTGGTACACAGTGGAATTTTAACACCCTGCAATTATATAAAGAGAATGTTTTAAATGTTTTACCCCAGATATTTTTCTTAACCATCCTTTTCTTGAGGACGAGTAAAAGCCTAAGTATGGGGGTATTTGTTGACGGTTCTTAAGTATCAATTTTAATTATCAAATAAACAAGAGAAAGGACCAATATGCAAACAACACCTAGAATTAGGGTTTGATCTAACAGAATTCCACGAGTTTTGTTGTTTATCTGTTTCTGCAGGGGGTTATCAGGAAATAAGGAAGAATGGCCTACATGTCGGGATTACATAGAGATATCAACGCACCGCGCAATTTTACATTATCTAGAAGACTCCAGAAGCCACGAGACCGAAGCGGAGGCAAAACTGGGCCAGGCCCAGGGCGCCCGCCCTGGTAGCCTGGGCGCCCGCCCCCCTGCTGGAGCCAAATCAGGACTCTTTCGTTCGGGATATTCCACCGACCTATTGGATCAAGAAAAACATAGTACCACCTCGGCTATCGACCCAAAAACGCATAGAAGGGGAGGACTATATAAGCAAGGCCCCCCTGGCCCCTGGAGAAGACATGAAGAAATTATCATAGAGACTGAGGGGTGCCCTCGAAGGAAAACCTCTTCTCGAATTAATATTTCTTTTTAGGCTTAGCAATCAATGTAAGGTAGAAATAGATCTTCTAGTTTCTACTAGATTGAGAGAGATAGAGTGGAGGTGTAGAGTGGAGGAAGCCCGGCCTGTCGGTGTCTACTCCAAGCTGGTACCTGTGGGATCAAGTTCTCCTAACCCGAAGCTTGCTCCTAGGATTCTTTAGTAATTCGACTTCTAAATTCTAGTAAGTTCTTGTTTTATTGTTCTTATGGTTTATGAGTTTACTTTAATCTCTTCGCGTAGAGTTTAGAGTAATCATTGCTGGCGTAAACGTGGTGTTTAGGCTGGGGTACTCATAGATATTCCCTGACTAGCTGGACCGTGGTAGTAGTGAGGAACGTGACAATTTCGAGCTACCTTTGTAGATCACATCTCGTTAGCAGGAAGGATAGGGTTTATAGGTGCGGGTCGAACATCCTTTGTGGTGTCTAGATTCCGTTAGCCTCCCCATTAGAACAGTAGATCATCCTTACCAAGGTTAGAAGGAGACTACGGTTGCAGTCTTCTCTATTTATCACTCACATCGAAAGACATTCTTTGTGCCTAAAGGTTAGTAGTAATAGACCGGTTAGTCAGATGCACTCTTTCTCCTAGTGGTAAAAAAATAAATACGATACTCTGGATAATTTCCCGGGTGAAGTGCTCACCGATATCCGTGCGCTTGCGGATCAATTCCTTATTGCGTTCCCAAATATCAGCAGTGATCTAACATATGAGGAATATCCGATTAAGATTTTGGAAACAGCTGAGAGAGTCACTAGAAGTTGGGTTATTAAAATGTGCAAAGTGCAATGGAATCGATATTCAGAAGTGGAAGCAACTTGGGAAAGAGAGGATGATCTGAGAAAATCATATTCATATTTGTTTGAGTAAGTTCTGCTCAATCTCGAGGACGAGATTCTTTTAAGGGGGGTAGAGTTTGTAACACCCAAAATTTTGATTTCAATTAATAGGAATTAATTTGATTTATTTAAGTATTTTTGTGGGCATTTGAATCTAGCAAACAAATAATTTTGTGAAGATTAAAACTCATCACAAGTTTAGAAACGTGATTTTGCATTCATGCTGGAGCATAGATATTTTTGCATTGTTTGTTCTGGTTTTACTTTAATTGTTTTGCTTCAAAAAAACTCTTTTGGAAAATGTCTTGGAAAAAAAAAAGAAATCAGAAAATAAAAAGAAAAGAAAAGGGGAGAAGCCCCTTGAAACCAGCCCACTGGTTCCCCTCGCTCAGTCCAGCAAGCGGCCCAGCTTGCCCCCGCGCGCGCCTCTGTTCAGTCTCCCGCTCGTTCCCGTGGCTTCTGGACTCTTCTAGATGTTGGATAATTACGGTGCACGTTAATATCTCTATGTAAACCCAACGTGTGGGCCTTTCCTCCATATTTCCTGATAACCCCCTGCAGAAATAGACAAACACCAAAACTCGTGGAATTCTGTCAGACAAAACCCTAAGTCTGGGTGTTAGTTACATTTGGATCCTTTTCTTTGTTTATCTGTTGATTATATTTGATACTTAAGGACCGTCAACACCGATGCCGATGGAGAATGATATGCCGATGATAGTGGAGGAAGGCATAGGAATCGTCGCGAAGATGATGATGGTGTGCCGATCGCCTAGGATAGATAAATTTATGTTTTCCATAGTTATTAGAGTGTGTTTTGTGTACGGATTCTATTTAGTTTGGAATTAGAATCCTATTCATACCTGGTTGTAACTCTTTGAGACATGGTATAAATATAGACCTAGTATCGATGTAAGAGACAATCCAAACAATCAAACACAAGTTTTTACATCTATTCTTGCATCTACTTTCGACGACTTCGTCAACTCGTTTATTTTCCTTTTACTTACGAGTTCTTAAGAATTCTTAGAGTCATACTCGACGAGTTCTCGAGTTCCGCGTGAATACCTCTTGGCCGTGGCATCCGGGCACATCGCTGTTGTCGAGACCAAAGTATTCGAGTTATCACCTTTGTCGGTTGTAAGGTCAAATCGGCTGGCACGCCTTAACATTGAATCGGGTATTAGCCATTTGTGTTTGCAGATCCACTTTTGCATCAACAGATACGCATGAACATCTAGGCTTTAGCTTTCTCCTGTGGTGTGGCCCATCCAAAGGACATCATCATACCGACTATTAAAGCCGATATATGAGCCGGGATGTTCCTGTTTAACATGCAACTACCACAAGCTAGACTAGGAGCCCGAATAGGTAGACAATAATAAAATTGTTGTCTATCTAGACTAGGCATGATGCCTGAATACAACTCAAAGACTAGGAGCTATCCAAGAAAGCACTAGATTTATGCAATATTAAGCAAACATGCAGTGGAAAGGATAAAAAGAAAATAAAGGTAAAAGAAGGGTAACTCGGATGACTTGGTTCTAAGTTAGATCAGCTACCGTTCCCCAGCAACGGCGCCATAAATGCTTGTTGACTCTTCTTAGCGTCAGTACCTAGGATTATCAGTCCTTAGCACAGCACTAGAAATGCTTGTGTGACACCAGAAGTGGCAAACGGTTTTACCGCAAGCGGACTTTGGTCAATGTAGCACTTCACCAGGAGTATTCCAGGTATCGTATTTTCCATGGAGAACAAGAAGTGACTAACTAGACCAATTGAGTCATTACATGATGATCAAAGGGCTTAGGATTGGGTGGAGAGGTATTTCTGGCTTCTGGCTAAGCTATCCTAAGTATATTTAGAGTTAACTCCCTTCCTACGTGGCCGATAGGTGAAAATGGTGTGGCAAAACACTTCCCTAGGCATCTACCATGTAGGCCAACTATTATTTGCAACTTGCCTAACAACACACTGAAGAGAACACCTAATGTCCAACAAAGGCCAGTCACGCTTCGCTGCTGGCGTTCTTCAGGTGCGACAAGAAGTCCACAAGGGCAGACTTAGTCTAGACACCACGTCTACACTAATTCTACTACTCTAGATCCAGGTAAGGTTTCGAGCACTTCACACAAGGCAAAGCAATATGCTAGTAGGCTGGTTGTATACTTAAAATAAACTAAGATAGAAAGTAAATACTAGAAGTACCGTAACACCCAAAATTTTTATTTCAATTAATAGGAATTAATTTGATTTATTTAAGTATTTTTGTGGGCATTTGAATCTAGCAAACAAATAATTTTGTGAAGATTAAAACTCATCACAAGTTTAGAAACGTGATTTTGCATTCATCCTGGAGCATAGATATTTTGCATTGTTTGTTCTGGTTTTATTTTAATTGTTTTGCTTAAAAAAAACTCTTTTGGAAAATGTCTTGGAAAAAAAAAGAAATCAGAAAAGAAAAAGAAAAGAAAAGGGGAGAAGCCCCTGGAAACCAGACCACTGGTTCCCCTCGCTCGGTCCAGCAAGCGGCCCAGCTCGCCCCCACGCGCGCCTCCCCCTTTTCTCTCTGGCTGGCGAGTAGGCCCACCTCCTTCTTTCACCGCTAGCCAGGTCCCGCACGTCAGCATGCCCTCTCCTTCTTCCTAAACGCGAGCCGAGCAGGACGCAAACATGGAAAGAATCGTGATTTTCCTGGAATCTCTTGTGAAGAGGCGAAACCGAGGCCTATAAAACTCCTAAACTAACCCCGCAGCCCTCCCTTCACACCCTAGTCGCTTTTTCCAAGCCCTAGCCACCTCAAGCACTGAGTTTTGGATCTCGCCGAGTGAAACTCAACCCGCCGCCGCGGCGAGCCCTCATTGTTCCCTTTCGAGCCGAACCGAGTGCTTTGGTGAGTTCTTTGTGAGCTCCTCGTTCTCCAGGTGGTCTCCTTTTGATTCTAGACGCTCAAAAACGCGAGATCGATGATCTCCGGTGAACTTCCAGGCGGCGGCCATGGCGCCACCGCGCTGTTCGCCTGCGTCCGGCCGGCCGCCGGCCACCCCCTTCCCCCAGCGCACCCGATGCCGTCCGTTTGAAGATCGACGGCCAGGAAACAAGGATACCCCTTCGAGGGGATTTTTCTTTAAGAGACCCTGGATTATTTGAGATTTAACCCGCGGTCCAAAGGCGTATTCGTGATTTTACGTTTCTCAGTTTTGAAAACGTATTTCGTTTCGGCTGAGTCAGTTTACGCTTTCGGTTATTTACCGTTTTGCCATCGATTTTATAATGCTCATAAAATACTCGTTTTAACTCTGTTTTTGTCCATTCAAATTTCGTTAGATTCGTAATTACGAGCTCTACATATTAGAAGTATTAGTTTACTGTTTTGAAACTTTTTATTTTCGCAGTAGCATTTAATTAATTATTTCTCTATAGGAAATCCTAGAAAATTCATATCCTCCACGTTTTAACTCCGATTTTCGTGAACTTTACGTTTGTGTGATCATAGCACTGCGTAGAATACTTTCATAAACTTTTATCTTTGATTTCTCACTGTTGGTATAATGTTCTAATTATATCTTGTTTGCTTTGTGTATGATTGTCTCCATTGGATTGCGTGTTGTTGATTGATGTTTGGGAATAGACGGTGATCTGTACGTTGGTGATCAAGACCAAGCTTTTGAAGACCAGCAGGCTTAGGAGAGCTTTCATCAAGGCAAGTATAACTTGGGATCATCCTTGTTACCTACTCACTATTGACTACACATAAATATCATATGCATGCTATCACCTTGTCGACCTTAGCAAAATCATAGATGATTGTTACCTGGATTCCTTGCTACCTGCTTGATATGCATTTTGTGTAGATGTGCTAGTGCTTGATATAATCCATGATCTTGTAAGATGATTAATAGCTATGCAATGAACATAAAAGAATGACAAATAAATGTATGAGATCTTGTCTGTACGTGATCACCCAGGATAACAGTGCAACCATGAGGGCTATAATGGCTCTGGCTTTAGCTTAGTATGGAGACCTTTTCTAGCTTGTTAGAGGTTACCCGAAAGGGCAGAGGGGCTGAACCGACACGGGTATAGTGCGAGCCCCTGTCCCTATGTGTATAGGCTGCGCGTCATTGTGCCATTCGGAAGGGGGGTATCTATATCTGCTCGCAAAGGAAACCTTGCGGCCCTACCATGTTAGACGAACTTTCGAAAGGCTTCTTAGTGATCCCTGCCGACCTCCCTAGGAAGGGGGTTTGTAACACCCCAGTGTTATGGTTGCATTAATCATGTGCATAGCATGAGCATCATCATCTACTCAAAGCATATCATGATCATCATCTATTTTGAGCCATGTCATTCCATGCAAATGTGTGATTTAAATTGTTAGTAGTCTTCCTATGCTTATGCTTGAGTGAACCATGCTTGTGTTTATGCTCTATGCCTTGGTAATTAGTTTATCTATGTTTAACTTAACCTTGGGAACAATGTTCATGTTGATCACTTCTCCAAAATAATCACTTAAGTCATACTTATACAAATAGGCCCTAGAAACCTCTTTTGCTTAGGCTCTTAAAAAGTGTTTCATAAAATGTTTGCATGTCAAAACTTTCTACATCAAAGTTGTAGCAAATTTTATAAGGAACAAAAGTTGTTTTATGGTCATCTCATGAAAATGAACACAAATAGCTCAAAATTGACCCACAAGGCAGATTTGGGGCTGTTTCCAACACTTAGGAAATTTTCTTAGTCCTGGAACGAAACCAGTTTGCTCGATCAGTTTTGAAAACTCCATATCTTTCAATCCAGGCCGATCTGGCTCTTGCTCTAGTTGACATTGTTGTAGAACTCAGTTGGTGCTCCAACTTTGTCAACTACACCATCTCCTAACTCGCTCTGGTTTGGAAGTTATTCATCGCTGAAGTCGCTCTATCAGACTCTCATCGCGTCGCTTGATTCAGAGAGGAGCTCGCCGTCGGGAACGTCCAGAGCGCCACCTGTCCGCCAGATGGCGCCCGTACGCCGGCGATGGCCCCGCTCGTCAGGTCGACGGCGTTGGCATGGACGCCACGGCGCCCCGCACTCACTCAGCGCCCATCCATTCTTCTCCTTCCTCTCTCTCACGCTCGCTCTGGCGGAAACACCGTCGCCATTGCCGCTGAGAGCTTCGCCAGCTCTTCGCGCCCTTGCCTCTGCGTCTCGCTTCGCCTCTGAGTGCCTCCAAGTCCGCCTCGAGCTCCTCCATCTTCTCCTCCCATCAGTTGGACGAGATCTCCTCGAGGTGAGCGGCATTTCGCAAGTTCTCCGTCGTCGGGTTCGCGGCCGTCGCGACACCGATTCCGGCGAACCTCGCCGCTGGTCCACCCTTGCTTCCTTTCTTCTCTTTGGGTAGCGTTAGGTTCTGCTTAGGTCTTGGCGTCGGTTCACGCCACGCCATTACAGCTGAAACCTCACCGTCGCGCGGGAACACGGCCGCCGCACCGCCGTGCTCACCGCCGACGAGCACCTCGCACGTGAGCATGCTCACCGGAGCCGTTAGGGTTAGGCGTTCCTACCTCGAAAGCTCAGCGCTGACTCACTAATGCTGTAGCCACCCTTCCCCGACGCTCTACCGGTCGGAGATGGCCGGCGTAAGCCGGGGTAGCTCCGCCGTGCCGCCATGGCCGACGGCGACCCCTCTCCGTAGCCGAAACCCTAGCGCCACCTACCTCCTTCGATGCGGAATCCCTCCAGGAGCACGTTGTGCCCTTGGATCCACCGGAGAAGCTCACCGTCGGCGAGCATTTGCCAGCGAAGGAGTCCTCTGTTCTCGGTGTCACTGACGCGCGGGTCTGTTGGGTATTTTAAACGCAAACAGAAAAATCCACAAGCGCACGGATACCGATGTAGCCTTCACCCGGGAGTATTCCAGAGTATCGATTTTCCACAGGGGACGTGAGTGTACTAATTAAGAATCAAGATCGCCCAAGGATAACTATATAATTATTTTTGGTGGAAAGAGAGGAAGTTTCCTGAGAGTTCTCTAGTTGATCTAAGAATCAAGAATTACTTCAAGATTATCTATTTCGGGACATCAGAACACTAACCACAGAAAGAGATGAGAAGGGGGCTAGGAAGCTCCGACTACGGTCCTACAAACACCGATCCGAACGAGGTGGAATACGTCGACCGTTAGGGCTGTCACTACCCTAAGGCTACCACAACAATCCGCAGGATTGGGTGCAATTCCAGGTAATCGCAAGACTAAACACCACGTCTAATCTATTAATTACTACTCTAATGTAAATAAAAGTAATTAGAGACTTGAGCACTTGATGCAAGCAGGAATCCAATAAATAACTTGAATGTAAATAAAAGTAATTAGAGAACTCAGGAGTTATGAGTTGAAGAACCTGGAGAACGATGAAGAACGAACCAGTTGCTGCAAAAGTACAATGTTGAGGAAGATCCGACAGATCTGGCTCCTCCTCCGCTCTCCTCTTCTCTCTCCCTATTTTCTAGATTACAACTAGAACTAACTAGAACAAGAACTAGAGGAACTAGAAGTAGAACTAGATGAACTAGAACTAGATCTAGATGAACTAGAGGTAGAACTAGAAGAACTAGAGGGATCCTCTCTACTTGGATGAAGAATTGAAACCCTAGCTTTGATTCTGTAGAAGAGGTATGATCTCCAGGGGCCAGGGGGGTCTGGTTTTGTAGTCCCTTCAAGTGAATCTGGGCCGTCGGATCAAACCGACATTGATCGTGTGGTTTTCCTTGAAGTATTAGGTCGGTGGAGCATGATCCCTGAACTTCACCCTGATTGGTCCAGGGGGGAGGGCGGGCGCCCAGTAAGGGAGGGCGGGCGCCCAGTGCCCGACTCCGTTACGTCTCCCGTTCGCTCCCGTGGCTTCTGGACTCTTCTAGATGGTGGATAATTGTGCGGCACGTTAATATCTCTATGTAAACCCGACGTGTGGGCCTTTTTTCCGTATTTCCTGATAACCCCCTGCAGAAATAGACAAACACCAAAACTTGTGGAATTCTGTCAGATAAAACCCTAAGTCTGGGTGTTGGTTGCATTTAGATCCTTTTCCATGATTAATTGATGGTTAAATATGAGCATTAAGGACCGTCAACAGGGTCCCGTCTGCCAGTGACTCAACGGTCTCCTCCCTCCTTTTATTCAAATCTAGATTTTTGGCTTTCTTGCAAAAATCATATCTCTAGTTCTGTTGATCCAAAAATGGTGAAACCAATTTTGTGTTATTCCTTGAGATGGCTAGTTTTTAATAAAAATATAAAATGAACCATGTTTTCTAGGAAAAATATTTATTAAGAATTAATCTGATTATTCATGAATAAATTCATATCTCTTGTTATACTGCTTAGTTTGCTCTGAAATTTTTATGGTAGTCTTTGTGTGATACTAGGAGTCTATGATAAATATTTCATGATTTTTGAAGTAATGCAGCTCTGATATGTAATTTATGATTTAAATTTGGCTTGTTTCCTTGATTAAATCATATAAAATAATTGGTGCTTATGCTGGTGTTCTACTTTGGTGGTAAACTTGTTTATGGCATTCATAATATGTAAATAATCTGAAATCTCTTGTTTGACACCATATAAGTCATGTTTCTGAATTTATGAAATAAACACCTTGTCATATGTTAAATACATATCTTTAATTTGGTATGTGCAATTGCTCTGAAATTTTTATGGTGATGCTTTGGTGCTATACTTGTGCTTCTGTAATTTTTGTAGATTTTTCTGAGCACTTTGACTAGTATCTTGTAATTATGCTCCTTTCTAGAATTAATTTGATAAATGCCTTGTTAATAAATATTTGGAGGCTAACACATGATGATCTGGTAACCTTGGGATATGCTTGTGCTTTGGCTTTATCATCAAATATTTAATTGAAGGATTAAAGGCTGTTCTGGACAGCAAGAAAGTAATTTAGCTTTTGCTTAATGCTAACTGAGTTTTCTGGAAAACTTGTCTAAATCAAAGTTGTTGTAAACTTTATGAACTAGCTGTGGTTTAAATTTGGGATCAATTGGTCCAGTAGTTTTAAAGTTATGACTGTTCCAAGTTGGGTTCCAGAAATAGGTGCTCTCTGTTTTCCTGGGACAGAACCTGGAACTTTGTTTAAATGGCTTCTTTAACTTATTAATCTTGCTGTGGATGATTTGTAGACAATTTCATAAGCTTTCCAGAATGTCTTCACTCTTGTTTGTTGGATCTGCCTAGCACTAGTTATGATCTGTTTACTGAGCTAATCCTGCTATATGATGCTTGCTGTTATAGGTTATCATGATAGGTTTTGGGCTAAGTTAACTTATTATCTTGTATGAACTTGTTATAACTTTTGCTCCGTAAATGAGTGTCCAGTGGGTCACTTATGTTATCAAGCATTCATTCTTTTGTATGCACACCTTCTCATTCACCGAGCATGCAATAGGTGCATCGGACGTGGCAGCCTCCTTCGATCTGCAAGTGAACCCCGAAGGCCAGGAGGGCAGCCAGGAGGTGGAGGTCCAGCAAGTCGGACTCGAGGAGCCCGAAGAAGAAGTTGAGTGCCCAAACCACGAGCCAGCCTCGTTCGTGAAAGGCAAGCCCCGGAGCATTCTAAGTCTCCCTTTTACTTTCAAAAGTTTATTTAATATGTTATATCTATTGATGCATTAAGTATTGGAGTTGTGATGAAACCTTTGCTGCATTTTACTCCATCCTTGTCCAGATAACTCACCACACCTTGGTTATAGAGTTAGGATCGAGTAGCAGCTTAGCCATGCTTAATCGGTAGAAGTCAGGTGATTTCCTGTCACCTGCGCGATATAGGGTTATGTCGGATCACGATGGTCTATATGTGCTATCGTGGATGGAACCTGATGAATTTGACTTAAGCCGGGCGGAGTTTTGCAAGGTTGTAGTAACTCCGTCTGTGGCTGCTATGGACCGACCGTTGTACGTCCTCTTGTCATGTTGAATGCATGCCTGACACTTAGTTGGCCGGATAACTCGTTCCGACCGCGAAGCCGAGTAGTATGACTCTGGCCGGAAGACCGGCAAGTATAAAGTGCGCACTACCGGATGAAGTGCGGTGTGCGGGGGACCTTTGGCGTAAGCCCAAAGGCAGGTGAGTTCAAATTCCTGACCTCCCTGGCAGAGTGGTAGCCCTGGGAGTGCGGCGCTGATCGGAGCAGCGATTCCTGAGTCGTACCAAAGGTGACCCATTGGCTCTCCGACGGGGGATGCTTGGGTGAGTGCTAGGAATAACCCTCCAACTGGATAGGAATTCGATTCGAATCGCCGTCTCTCCCGGTCAGTGAGAACTTGACAGAGCAGCGACAAACGTAGCATTCACTAATGAACTTGGTTCATGATAATGATGATAGCAAGGAAGAACATATGATGAATTTGATATGGTTATTATTGCTTATAATAATCAAGTGAAGTGCTTTAGTACAGGTGCTAATCTAGCAGTAGGCTAATGATAAATAAATATGATGCTCTTACAATGGGTTAGCCATAATAAAGGCTTTTGGCAAAATGTCGAGTCAACCAGCTCTACTTTTATATATTAGCCTTGCATGATCCTTGGTGTCTTTTATGTTTTACTAGACGGGTAAGTCTAGCTGAGTACATTCTCGTACTCAGGGTTTATTCCCACCTGTTGCAGATAACATCTTTTATGACGGTTTCTGCAAGACCTGTCTCCATCCCGCTGGAGATGAGGACTAACCGTTGGGCACGGTTCTCTAACAAACTCGTACCTGTTGCATTTGGAAGGATGGTGTAGGCTCTGGCAATAACAAAAACTTGTGAACTGAACTTTGAACAAGTGTGTGTAATTATTTTGCTTCCGCTACTTCGAACATGGGTTGTAATAACTTAATGACTCCGATGTGGTGCCGCTTCGATGGCAATGAATGACTATGTAACATTCGTTGTATTTATGTTGAACTGTTACGATCTTGGTTTGTTGCGAGTTGGTTTGATATCCTTCGTGATTTCAGTTGACTACTGGGATTATACGGGCTCAAGTTTGGAAACTTGATTGCTTGTCGATCGTTTCTACACTTGAACTCTTATAATTTGGTCGGTTCTGTGACAGCTGGCATCGGAGCAAGTTCAGCATTATAAATGCAGCGTTTGTGTATTTAAAAACAAAAGAGTTTCTAAATAAAATGGTAAATCAATACTTAAGTTATGCCAGAGGTCGAATCCTCCTTGCCCATATAAGGACTATAGGTGGCTACTTAAGTACTGACTTGGGGGGTTTTTATTTATGCATCTCCGGCAGTACTCAGGTATGGATGTGTGATGACCGCACTATGCTACCCTGTGGTCTAATGGTGGAGGTAGCCTTCATATGTGAATTAGCCACATATGTTGCTAGATTTAAATTATGCAACGTCGCACCTACGCTCTGGTAAGTGTGAGCTGTGAGAGCATGATCGTCCAAACGGCGGTCTAGGGGAGTGTTCGCGGTGGTTTTCTGGAGTGGTTACATGTCAAAACCATGGAACCATGAAAGAAACTTAATTGGGGAGTATTTAATTTCTCGGGTAGCTGTGGTGTCATTGTTTGTGCATGTTGGGCATGCCCAAGCAATGTGTACTTAGTTTACTGCTTTCTTGAGTGATATATTGGGAACTGTTGGGCTGAAATGAAGTTTTCTGTAGGTACTCTAACAGCGCACGTGTAAATCACTAGTTATCGTATCGAGAGACGAATGTATGCCACCGTATATCCGTTAGAATATTAATTTTTTCTAAGTTTGTGAGGACGTACGGTTCGCGCATGCATTATGTCGCATTCATACATACATTCTGTCTACTCCTTCCCTTACAATGTCGTCCCTTTTAATTAAATAAATGTTGCTTAAACTAATCCTCTTTTACCCATAGTATTCCTATTCCTTTCCACAGATGGACGTGCCCGCTTCACCTCGCCCTAGTGACACATTCTTGAGCGAGTTTGGCACTCCTACCCTGCTCTGGAGAGTGTTACAGACTGTCGGGTATACTGAGCCACCTCAGTATTCTTGGTGGGAGTTGGAGAGCACAGGAGGGATACAGTGGTTTGCTGTGCAGGGAGTTGTCCCTCCACATGGGGACAAGCCTGCATGGACAGGCTGGACTTGTAGATCTGATGGGCAGACTCCTTGGGAGGCAGCTCAGGTTGCAGCCCAGACTATCCTGCTCGATATCTGTCAGAGGTGTGGCGATGAGCTGACAGGAGGACCAGCAGCCTCCATTCCCCGTGCTGACCCAACAGCAGCGGAGTGGAAACAGACTGATGGTTCTGCTTTGGTTCGAAGCAGGGGAGAGAGAGCTGAGAGTTCTAGTCCTGCTATGAGTGCTATGATGGCTGTGCTCAAGCTGATCAGTCAGCGAGAGGACACCTATGCACAGGTGATGGTGGCTGTTCGCCAGGCTCGGGAGATGCAACGGAAGGCTGAAAAGCGTGCTCGCAAGTTTCGCAAGCAAGCTAGACTCCTGGAGCAAGCTCAAAAGGACCGCAATGACTGGGAAGACATTGCGGAGTACCTTTGGCAGCAGTGGGTGAAGGCCATTAGAGAGAGAGATCATAAGCAGGATCAGATGAGTCAGTTAGCTAGAGAGAGGGAGACCATACAGGAGCGCTTGGTGCAGATCACTCGTGAGAGGGACACTGCACTCCGCGTGTCAGAGAACAGGCGCCGAGCATGGGAGATGCACCGGGTTCAGTCGCTTGAGCGGGAGAACTATCTGCAGGATCAGATTGAGGCTGGTCTTGTAGAGATTCACCGTCTCAACAACTTGCTACACCCTATTCCTCGCCCTATACCCGTGTATCCAGAGGTGGGACCTCCGGTGATTGTGGCCGATGATGATGGTATGGAGGTCGATGGACCAGCAGCGGCTGCACCACCCCTGCACGAGGACATGGAGGACGAGGAGCTTGAGCCAGTTAGCGACGAGGATGGAGAGGCGATCTTCGACGCTGACTCGGACGACGAGCCTGGAGTGTAGGGAGTAGTGGGTAGTGTCATGTGAGGATCTTTTGTAGTCTGGCAGCTAGCGGTGATGCTTTTGTAACCATGTTGTAATTCGACACTTTGACCTTGACTCATGGCATGTACTGTGATGGTGTAATAACTTGGTGGACCCAATGTGTAATCTTGACACGTTCGTGATGTTATGACGATGTTTTCCGTTGTGGTGCATATTGCAGATATCTCTGTCATGTGTTGGATTGGTGATGTTGTTTTGTGGAATTGAATTATTGTGCCTTTTCTGTAAAGCTATTCTCTCGAATACTTTCAGGCATAAATATAAGTTCTTCTGCGGCAAATCTTGTCATCATCAATGCTCACTGACTATGTCTTTACAGATGTCTCGTGGCACCCGAGGTGCGGAACAGCGTGCAAACATGAATCCACCCCCTCCTCCTCCACCACCAAATCCAGCTGAGCTGATGCAAATGATGGTGGAAAATCAGAGGATGCTCACTGAGACCATCAATCAGATGGCCAATCAGGGTGGTCGTAATGCACATGAAGGACCAGCTCCTAACCAGTACAGTAGCTTCAAGGACTTCATGGATACGAAGCCCCCATCTTTCAGAGAGGCTGAAGAACCCCTTCAAGCTGAGGAATGGCTAAACATGGTGGAACAAAAGTTCCGCTTGCTTCGGTTGATGAAGGTTTGAAGGCGGAGTATGCAGCTCATCAACTGCAAGGTCCGACACGCATCTGGTGGAATCACTATCGGGAAGCTCTTCCTGCCGACACTGTGCTTGACTGGAATCTTTTCCGTGAAGCTTTTAAGGGGCATTTCATTCCTCCTGGTGTCATGGAGATGAAGCATACTGAGTTCATGCAGTTAACCCAGGGTAACAAAACTATGAAGGAGTATTTGCATGCTTTCAATCATTTGTCTAGGTATGCTCCGAAATTTGTGAACACTGAGGCGAAAAAGATTGCTAGTTTCAAGCGGGGTTTGGGCCCCAAGTTCCTGAAGACTATGGGCCGCACTAAGTGTGCAACTTTCAATGAGTTTGTCAGTGATGCTCTCACTCAAGAGAACTATAACACTGTGTACACTACGACCAAGACTCGTAAGAGGGCTTTTGAGGCCGGGGCAGGGTCATCTCAGTCCAAGGCTCCAGTGGCAGCTAAGCCACCGTTCCATGCTCCAACACCTAACCAGCGGTATCGCCCTCCGATAAAGAAGAATCAGGCGAAGACGGGTTTCCGCAAGGGGTACTCTATTGCTCTTCCTAGGGGCAACACGGGTCCCAACTATGCCAAGTCTCCACCTGCCAACCGTCCGTGCTGGAACTGCAATCAGACCGGGCATTGGCAGAGCAACTGTCCTTACCCGCCGAAGAAAGTCAACCAGGGGAACGTCCGCGAGGGGCGTGTTCACTACACCATTGTGGAAGCAATCCCTGCTGGTGAGGTAGTTACGGCTGGTAAGTTTCTGGTTAACCAATGTGACGCACTTGTGCTTTTTGATTCAGGAGCATCGCATTCTTTTGTGTGTTCCGAATTTGTGTCTAAGCATAATATCAAGGCAATTACACTTGATAAGGGCAGTTATTGTATTAGTGCTACGGGAAATGATATTTCCACCAATCAAGTGGTTTTGGGGGCAACTCTGGAAATAGGAGGCTGTCAGTTTCTTGCTGATTTGGTTGTTCTACCCGGTGTGGGCATAGATGTAATTCTAGGGATGAAGTGGATGAGTGGCAATGGAGTTCTTATCGACACCACCACTCGTGTAGTGATGTTGAAAGACCCGAATACCAAGGAGGCATTTCTAGTGCAACTCCCTCGTGATATTCAAATCCGTAGCACTGTGAATGCAGTTACATCTAAGGCTATTCAGGACATTCCAGTGGTGTGTGAGTTCCCAGATGTATTTCCTGTTGATTTTCCCGGGCTTCCTCCGGATCGGGATGTGGAGTTCAAAATTGAATTGATTCCCGGTACCGCTCCTATCTCTAGAAGACCGTATAGAATGCCACCCAATGAGCTAGCTGAGCTTAAGACCCAGTTGAATGAGTTGTTGAAGGAGGGTCTTATCCGTCCTAGTTTGTCTCCATGGGGTTGTCCGGCTATCTTTGTGAAGAAGAAGGATCAATCTTTGCGCATGTGTGTGGACTATCGTCCCCTAAATGCGGTGACCATCAAGAATAAATACCCTCTTCCTCACATTGATATCTTGTTTGATCAGTTGTCTAAAGCCAAGGTATTCTCCAAGATCGATTTGCGATCTGGGTACCATCAGATCAATATCCGTCCTGAAGATGTACCTAAGACAGCTTTCTCGACAAGGTACGGGTTGTATGAGTATCTCGTCATGTCCTTCGGTCTTACAAATGCACCTGCTCACTTCATGTATCTCATGAATTCGGTGTTCATGCCCGAATTGGATTAGTTTGTGGTGGTCTTCATTGATGATATCTTGGTATATTCTTGCAATGAAGAGGAGCATGCAGAGCATCGGCGTGTGGTGTTGTCGTGTTTGCGAGAGCATTAGCTTTATGCAAAATTCAGCAAATGCGAGTTTTGGTTGAAGAAAGTACCTTTCTTGGGCCATGTCTTATCGGAAGAAGGCATATCGGTGGATCCGGCTAAGGTGCAAGAAGTGCTGGATTGGAAAGTTCCATCTTCGGTACACGAGGTTCGGAGTTTTCTCGGTTTGGCTGGGTATTACCGTCGATTCATTCCAGAATTTTCAAAAATATCCAAGCCTATGACTCGTCTACTTCAGAAAGATGAGAAGTTTGTGTGGACACCTGAGTGTGAAGAGGCATTCCACAAGTTGAGGACATTGTTGACATCAGCTCCTGTTCTAGCTCAGCCTGATATCGAGAAACCCTTCAATGTCTTCTGCGACGCGTCGGGTATTGGTTTAGGCTGTGTGTTAATGCAGGAAGGTCGCGTTATCGCGTATGCCTCGCGCCAACTTCAAAAGCATGAGGTCAATTACCCTACTCATGACTTAGAATTGGCGGCAGTTGTTCATGCTTTGAAAATCTGGAGGCATTATTTGCTGGGTAATCTGTGTAATATCTACACTGATCATAAGAGCCTCAAGTATATCTTCACTCAACCTGAACTGAACATGCGGCAGCGAAGGTGGCTTGAGTTGATTACAGATTATAATCTACAAGTGCACTATCATCCGGGCAAGGCAAACATGGTTGCATATACTTTGAGTCGGAAAGCGCACTGTCACTCTATCCACGTGGAAGAACCGTTGTTGTCACATCTTATGCATCCACTTGTGCTCCACCAGATTTCTCTGGAGAGTACTCTTCGCAATCAAGTCATCAAATTGCAGCAAACAGATGTAGGCATCCACCATATAAAGAGGAAAATGAAGGAAGAAGAAACCAAGCATTTCCGGGTGGATGAGAACGGAATTCTTTGGTTCAGGGATCGACTAGTGGTCCCAAAAGACCGTGAGCTACGAAATCAGATCTTATCTGAAGCTCATTCGTCCAAATTGTCTATCCATCCTGGTAGTAGCAAGATGTATTAGGATCTGAAACCTCTGTTTTGGTGGATAAAGATGAAAAAGGAGATAGCTGCTTTTGTCGCTCGTTGTGACAATTGTTGTCATGTGAAGGCTGTTCACATGAAAGCTGGTTTGCTTCAACCTTTGTCAATTCCTGGTTGGAAATGGGAAGAAGTCAGCATGGATTTCATCGTTGGACTCCCAACTTCTCTTAAGGGTCACAACTCCATCTGGGTGATTGTAGATCGTTTGACCAAGGTTGCTCGATTTATTCCAGTTTGAACTGACTATCGTCCCCATCAATATGCAGAGTTGTATTTCGAGCACATTGTTCGTCAGTATGGTGTGCCTCGAACTATCATATCAGATCATGGACCACAATTCACTGCTCGTTTTTGGGAGTGTCTGCATGAGCAGATTGGTACTCATTTAGTCCGTAGCTCTGCTTATCATCCCCAAACGGCTGGTCAAACTAAACGGGTTAACCAAATCTTAGAAGACATGTTGAGGGCATGTGCTCTCTCTTCAAAGGGTTCTTGGGTTAAGTGGTTGCCATTAGCTGAGATCTCCCACAACAATAGTTATCAGGAGAGTATCAAGATGGCTCCATTTGAAGCCCTGTATGGTCGAAGGTGTCGAACCCCATTGAATTGGGTAGAAGCCGGAGAGCGAAGGTATTATGGCATCGATTTCGTGAACGAAGCAGAGCAGCAAGTCCGTACCATCCAGCAACATCTGGAAGCTGCTCAAGCTCGTCAGAAAAGTTATGCCGACAAAAGAAGGAAGCCGATTGAGTTTTCAGTTGGTGACCATGTGTATATCAAGGTGTCTCCGATGAAGGGTGTACAAAGGTTCGGAGTCAAGCGAAAGCTTGCACCTCGTTATGTGGGACCTTATCGGATTCTCGAAAAGAAAGGGAATGTGGCGTACAAAGTTCAACTCCCAGTTGCGCTTCGAGCTATTTTCCCTGTCTTCCACGTATCACAATTAAAGAAGTGCCTTCGTGTACCGGAGGAACGAGTGGAAGTTCGAGATATCAAGTTGAAGTCAGACTTGGTGTATGAAGAAACACCTGTAGCGGTTCTTGATCGCAAGGAACGGGAGACTCGTAATCGTGTGGTTAAGCTCTACAAGGTGTTGTGGAGTAACCACAGGGAGGAAGATGCCACTTAGGAGACGGAGGATTATTTAAATGAAGTTTACAAAACATTCTTCAAAAATCAGTAAGCTTTCAAATCTCGGGATGAGATTTTTTGTAAGGGGGGAGGGCTGTAACACCCCACTGTTATGGTTGCATTAATCATGTGCATAGCATGAGCATCATCATCTACTCAAAGCATATCATGATCATCATGTGGCAGAACCTCCTAAGTGTTTGGGCCCACCGACACCTGTCATTGTCCTACGGACCTCTGACGGTGATGCCGGGGATCCTCCCACTTTAGAAGTCCGATGAGCATCGCTGGACGCCCATTCCACCGCTACCTGTGGCGTATCAAGCAAGCTCATCCTGACCACGGGTGATGGTCAATTAACGAGAATTTCTTCTTCTCGCCCTTACAGGATAGCAAGTGGCCACCTTAACACCAGGATCACTCGTTGCGAAGACATTGCAGTATCACAAACGACATAAGACCAAAATAATAGTTCAGAGTAAAACAGCGGAAGTATTACATAACTTAATTTACAAAAGGAGTTCGTCCAAATAGCAGAGTGTTATTACAAGCCAGGTCCAGCGGAGCAACTTAAACTTTAGCACAGAGATAACAAATTTACAGACCCTGCCCATGGGTCACACTCACTCTTCCTCGTCGTCAACCTCGACGACGGTCACACAACAGGGTCCGTAACAGGAAGGCTCCTGAGCTTCACCTGCAACAGGGGTTATAAAACCCTGAGTACGGGAGTACTCAACATGACTTACCCGGTGGAAAAAGAGGAGAAGGTAGGAATGCAGGCTTAGGGTAGACAAGGGGTGGCTGAGCATGGAGCCAAAGTATTTTGCGGAAAGGCTTACTAATAGTACATCCTTACTTTCAAGTTTTACCCGCGAATTCCTCTACTCAAGAGGCCGAGGAGTTCGAGGACAGGCTATCTAGTTGCCTCCCACAGACAAGTCTGTGAGTTCCTAGTCCTAAATCAAAGTATTATCTATTCAACGGCCATAGCTTCATGTCACTCTGAGTCCGGGAATTGGGATCCGAACCTCATGAGACATTTCCCCATTTATCATTTTATCACTTAGTTGCATATTTAACTATGATGAGGGTCGAAGGAATTGAGTCTCCCAATCGGGGAGCAACGACGATTCGAACCGCTTAGCAATCCAGCTGGAGTTCCTAACCATCCGACATATGTAGAACCAAATCTTGCATATGTCAACCCAAATCAAGCTCTCCCCAAATTTGACCTGGTTCGCGGCACCCGAGAGCATAGTACTCCACCATCCTACAGCCGATATAGATGTTTCCCGGTCACCTCAGATCCGTAAGGTGGGTACACGCTACTCTCGCCATCGCTCCACGCCCAGTGCACGAGTAGCTGTTCGCGTCGAGGGATTACAAGATCGGGCTTACCGAGGGCAAGTGGCTAGTACTATAAATTCTCAATCCAGCAGGCCATCAACGGACCGGTCCTTAACCGACACAGTTGGAGACACTACTTTAAAACTCCATTCTTAAAGCAAGTCCACCGACCGGTCTCAAGTTGAAACATCATTAACCATAAGTGTATCCCACAACAACCCTTCAAACTTTCTTAGTTGAAAACCTATCTAATAAGCAGGGCTAAGCATCACTACGCAGTTTTAAACAAAACAGGTGCCAAGGACAAGATAACAAATATCAAGGTAGTAAATGCAGCAAGTAGGTTAACCCAATTCTCAACTACCTAATGCAGCATTTTCAATTCATAAGTGATAAAGGATTTAAAACATTCAAGGAGGGGTTAATGCATCCGGGGCTTGCCTTGGTTGCAGGGCAGAGAGGGACCCTCGGAGACTTCCCAAGTCTCGGATCCTACTTCCTCGAACGGAGCACCGACCTCGGGGTTCGGCTCAACGGTCGCTCCTTCGGTCACGGACACTATACGCAAAATGATGAATGCTCATGATATGCGTATGACAAATATACAAGAAGGACCAAGTCGAGTACAACTTGCCTTCTAGGTGCAACATAGACTAAACAATAAATAAAGTTATTTACCAACTCAGAGTCTTTACCCGAGAGGTTGCATCTGTAAATTAAGACTTCTCTTAATTCATAATTATCCTAAATTAACTAATTGTTAATCCTATTTACCTTAATTATTTCTTAATTAAATATTAATGATAGCAATTAAGTATTAAGACCAAACAATAATTAAATGCCAAAGGTCATTAGGGTTAATGATCTCAGGTCATCACACAATCCTAAAATCACTCAAACCCTAATTATGAGGATTTAACTAATTATTATCTAATTATTTTAGCATTATTATTTAATTATTAATTAAGGGTTTAATGATATTTTATTCAAACTTTATCCAAATGCCACCAAATTTTGTGTGGAGCCAGGGAATAATATTCAGAGGCATCCCACAAATTTTGGTGATTTTTGGACATATCACTAAATTATTAAAATTCATAGAAGTTTTATTCATTAAATAAAAGAGGCAATTTTTATACACTTGCAAACTACCAGAAAAGGAAACCTACTATTTTTCTTGTGTTCTACTTATTTCATGGAACCTATACAAAAAAATTTCATCATTTTTGGAGCAGCACATAATTTATTACACAACATCAAACATAAATAAAAAACTGTAGAAAAAGAAAAAGAAAAAAAACAAAACTATGCCGCGAGCGGCCCAGGAATCCGGCCAGCAGGCCGGCCCGCTCCCGCCCGGCCCACGCGGGCACTGCGCGCGTTTCCCCCCCTCAGGCGGTCGCTGACGGGCGGGTCCCGCCCGTCAGATCCTCCTCCTACTTCCCGCCACCGGCTCGGCCGACCTCCGGCACGCCATCGGTGAGCCTCCGGCTCCTGTGGCGGGGTGGTTTAGCGTCTACGGCCCCTTGCGCATACTCTGGGACCCTCAGATCAAGCGCTATCCTTCTCTAACCCCCTTGCCTGCGTCCATGGCGGACGGCGAGTCTATCGGCGCGGGCACCGGCCACTACAAGCGGGTAGAACACGAACCAACCAGCGCATAAGCTTTAGGGGCTCACCACGACTCCGACAAGGTAGAACGCGGCGGTTGAAAAGCTCGGGGAAAGGCTGGCCACGGCGAGGTGCTTGCGGCGGCGCTTCGGCCGGAGTTGGAGAGGGGAATGGCTCGGGTTGGAGCTACGGTAGGGTAGAGCGTGTGTTTGGGGGCGCAATCGATGGCTACGAGCTTGGCGAAGCTATGGGAGTGCTCGGATGGCTCGGAAGGGAAGCAGGCGAGGGGAATTTTAGGGGCGCAGCAAGGTCGTCGGCGTCGAGCGAAAAAAAAAGAAAAGCAAGTCAGCCGCGCAGTGGGAGCACCGAGGGGAGTGGATGAGCACGCCGGGGACTTGTCCTCATCACGGTGGGCTCGCGCAGCCAAGCAGCTGCGTGGCTAGGCGCGTGGCGGCGCGCGCGAAGGCGGCTCTGCTCCGGCGGCAGAGCACCCCCCTGCTCAGCACTGTAGCAATCCATATCCACTTGCTCTGTCTTTTTGTGAAATTCGGCCAAAACTTGAACTAAAGCCAAATTGCCACCAAAATGAAAGTTGTGCAAAATTTTATAAGCTACAAAACATGTTTTGGTGACCAAAGCTAATTTTGAGTGGAACATGATGAATTTGTCAAAACAGTTTGCAATTCAAATCCTAATTCAAGGAAATTCAAATTTTTGAATTGGGGACAAAACAGAGTTTCCAAAATTACTTTTGATTTTCCATAGCAACTTGAAAAACTCCCAACATGAAAGTTGTTCAAATTTTTGAGCTCTACAACTTTCATGTTAGTCACTTTTCAAAATTCCAAATAGATTTTGAATTGGAGATTCAAATTGGAAAAGGGGACACTTTGTGGAAATCTGTATTTTCAAAATTACTTTGAATTTTTTATTGGAACTTCAAAAACTCCAAACACCAAAGTTGTACTTCTTGACAAGATCTACAACTTTGCTTTTGAACTCAACCTCAAATTTTGCTTAGTTTTTGAATTGTCCTAAAGGGGCAATTCTAGGGCTCAAAAATCAGGGTTTTCCCCCCTAATCCTTTCGGAAATCTTTCACCCTAGGGTTTTAGCAACCAACTCAAGCATCAAAACACAATATAAAAACACTTTAATTCCCTAAGCACATTCAACCAAATTAAACTTCTTTTAAGTTAATGCATCAAGGTGTGCTTAACAAATATGCTGTGCAATGCTGATGATGACATGATACAAATTTTAGTAACCGTAACATCGGGGATGTTACAGCCCTTCCCCCTTAAAGAAATCTCGTCCCCGAGATTTAAAGCCTTAGGGTATGTAATGGAAAAGGAAATTTGTCAAACTCTTTCAACTTCAACTTTCTCATAAGACAAGAAGCTGGGGAAGACTACTCAATTATAAACATGTATGTACATTAAGTACATGACTTTGGCTACCTTTCTCCTTTACTAAAGTACACTTCTTATTTATTGGATGTTGTCTTGAAGTGAAGCATGGAACTTGGGAAAATTCTCCAGCAGATAATCTTCAGATTCCCATGTGGCTTCCTCTTCAGAGTGCTGGCTCCACTGTACCTTGTACCACTTGGTAGTTGTTCTTCGAGGAACTCTATTTCTTTGGTCCAGTACTCGGATAGGGTATTCTGCATAAGTCAGATCCGGTTCAAGTTCCACATCTTCGATATATTGAACTTGGTCTGGTACCCGAAGACACTTTTTCAGTTGAGACACATGGAATACATTGTGTATCCCGGATAATCGTTCGGGCAGTTTAAGGCGGTAAGCTACCTGTCCACATCGGTCAATGATTGGAAATGGACCAATGTAACGGGGCGCTAACTTGCCTTTAACGCCAAAACGATTTACTCCTTTCATTGGGGATACTTTCAAATACACATGATCACCTTTGGTGAACCTCAATGGTCGACGTCTTTGATCGGCATAACTTTTCTGTCGGGACTGAGCAACTTTCAAGTTATTTTGGATTTGTCTAACTTTGTTCTCAGTCTCTTTCACTAAATCAACCCCGAAGAACCATCGTTCTCTGGGTTCCGACCAGTGTAATGGAGTTCGACATCGACGGCCATACAGTGCCTCAAAGGGAGCCATCTTGGTACTCTCTTGGTAGCTATTGTTGTAAGAAAACTCTGCTAGAGGCAAGCAGTCATCCCACTTATCTGGAAAATTCAGGGCACAAGATCTTAATAGATCTTCTAGGGTTTGATTCACCCTTTCAGTTTGCCCACCTGTTTGAGGGTGGTAGGCTGTGCTGTATAAAAGTTTGGTGCCCAAAGATCCATGTAGACATTTCCAGAACTGAGAGACAAATTGTGTGCCTCTATCTGACACTATTGTCTTTGGCACCCCATGCAGACTTAGTATACGATCAAAATAGATCTTAGCATAGGTGGAGGTAGGATATAATGTATTTACAGGCAAGAAGTGTGCTGTTTTGGTGAGACGATCCACAATGACCCAAATTGAATCAAAGCCTTTAGCTGTCTTTGGCAATCCTATTATGAAATCCATACTAATATCATCCCATTTCCATGCTGGAATAGGCAAAGGTTGCAACTCTCCAGCGGATTTGAGATGAATAGCTTTGACCTTTCGGCAGGTGTCACATTGGGCCACATAGCGGGCTATTTCTATCTTCATTTTTGTCCACCAAAACCTTTGCTTTAGGTCCGGATACATCTTATTGCTTCCCGGATGAATAGAATACCTCATGGTATGAGCTTCATCCAGGATTTGCTGACGTAACTTAGGTACCTTTGGAACCACTAACCGGTTCTTGAACCAGATTACTCCTGCGTCATCCACCTTAAAGTCTGTGGTCGCTCTATTAGAAATTTTCTCTTTAAGATATTTCATGCCTTTATCCTCTTTTTGTGCCTTTATGATTTGAGCTTCGAGATTGAAATCAACCGTTAGATTGGCAAGGCTTCCTTGGGAAATCATTTCTATCCCCAGGTTCTCTAGCTCTTGGCACAAAGTTATATCTTTAGGCGTCACTGTTAAGCAATTACAGTGAGCCTTGTGACTGAGGGCATCAGCTACTACATTTGCCTTGCCAGGGTGATAATGCACCTCAAGGTCGTAATCTTTGATTAACTCTAGCCACCTTCGCTGGCGCATATTCAGCTCAGCTTGAGTGAAGATGTACTTCAAGCTTTTGTGATCTGTGTATAGATGACATGTGTTTCCCAACAGATAATGGCGCCAGATCTTTAATGCATGTACTACGGCAGCTAGTTCAAGATCATGGGTCGGGTAATTATCTTCATGGGGTTTAAGCTGTCTGGAAGCATACGCAATTACTCGACCCTCCTGCATTAGCACACAGCCTATCCCAATCCCCGATGTGTCACAATACACATCAAAGGGTTTTTCAATATCTGGCTGGGCTAAGACAGGTGCAGTTGTCGATAACCTTTTCAGAGTCTGAAAGTCTTGCTCACATTGAGGTGACCAAACAAATTTTGTTTGATTCTTGAGCAAGGTTGTGATTGGTTTGGCGACTCTTGAAAAGTCTGGGATAAAGCGATGATAATATCCCGCCATACCTAGAAAACTACGGACCTCATGTACCGTAGTCGGGGGTTTCCAATTCAACACATCTTCAACCTTGCTTGGGTCTACAGCGACTCCCTCCGCTGATAATACATGACCCAGGAAATGAACTTTGTCCAGCCAGAACTCACATTTGCTAAACTTGGCATATAACTGATGTTCCCTGAGGCGGGTCAGCACTATTCTTAGATGTTCAGCATGTTCTTTCTTAGTCTTGGAATAGATTAAGATGTCATCAATAAAGACGACCACAAATTTGTCTAGTTCTGGCATGAAGACGGAGTTCATCAAGTACATGAAATGGGCCGGTGCATTGGTCAACCCAAAAGACATTACCAAGTATTCATACAGCCCGTAACGGGTTGTAAAAGCTGTCTTGGGTACATCTTTTGGCCTAATTTTAATTTGGTGGTACCCTGATCTCAAATCAATTTTTGAGAATACTTTGGCCCCGGCTAGCTGGTCAAATAGTAAGTCAATACGGGGCAATGGGTACTTATTTTTAATCGTCACCTCATTCAGGGGACGATAATCGACACACAGCCTTAACGTCTGATCTTTCTTTTTCACGAATAAGGCTGGGCTACCCCATGGTGAGGAACTGGGCTGAATAAAACCTTTTTGCAACAGCTCTTGTAGTTGGGTTTTTAATTCGGCCAGTTCTTTTGGTGCCATTCTGTAGGCCCTTCGAGATATTGGGGTTGTCCCTGGTTTCAATTCTATACTGAACTGGACATCCCGGTCTGGTGGCAGACCTGGTAGGTCTTCAGGAAATACATCCGGAAAATCCCGAACTATCGGGATATCTTGGACTGCAAACACATTAGTGGCATGAACTTGCCCAATTGCCCGCTTGGGAGTAACTAATTGAATTAGCAGATAAGAATTCTCATTGGGCAATGGTATTTTAATGGTTCGATGCAAAGTGTCTAGCACAACCCCTCGTTGTGCCATCCAGTTCATGCCTAGTATGACATCAATCTCCTAGTCCTTAAGAACAATCATGCTAGTGGGAAAACTATGCCCACCAAATTCGATGGGTATCTGGTGAACCATTTCTTTAGAACTCAGCCGTCCTCCTGGCGACTGTATATAAAAATGATCTTGTGTTTCCCCAATGGGTATGCCATGCTTTAACACAAAGGTGCGATTGATGAATGTATGAGATGCACCAGAATCGAAAAGCATTAAAGCAGGATGTTTCGCAACAGGAAACGTACCCATCATTACTGGTTCACCCTCTGAAATCGTCTCCACTTCTGTATGGAAGACTTGTCCCACTTTCTTTGCTGGTTTCCCCCTTTGCACGTTTTGTCCTTTCTGAGCCCCAGTCCTGAATTGACTCGGCTGGGGTTGGCCCATGGGTGGCCTTGGGAAAGTGGGGTTGATTTGGCGGGGGTAGGGGCACTCTTTAGAAAAATGCCCAGGCTTACCACAATTGAAACAAGGGTAATTGTGGTTGGGCGGGGTAGTGGGACGAACACCTAGGGCGTTCGGCTGGCGTGGTGCAGTGACGATGGCAGTAGGTCGAGGGTATACCTGCTGCCCTAGTCTATATTGTGGAGGGGAAAAAGGACCACGATAAGGTGACAGCGCTTGGAAGCGTCCGTGGCTCTGCGGATGATAAATGATTCTCTGGTGCTTTTGACCGCGACCAGAGAAGGAGAAAGAAGCAGCCTTCTTCTTGGCTTCTTTGTGCTTTCTATTCTTTTCTTCTGAGGCGATGGCAATATTTACCGCCTCGTAGAAGGTAGCATTTTGACAGGTGGTCATCATGGTCTGAAGTTTGGTATTTAGACCACGCATGAAACAGGCTTTCTTCTTTCTATCCATGTTCACATGGTCTGTGGCATATTGAGAAAGATGATTAAATTTTGCCACGTACTCCATGACACTTTTATCGCCTTCCTACAAGGCGAGAAATTCTTCGGCCTTCATGGCCATGAGCCCTTCAGGGATGTAATGGGCGCGGAACGCGTCCTTAAACTCGGTCCAGGTGACCTGGTGTCCCGGAGCTTGGATAGCTAGGAAGTTCTCCCACCAGGCACCTGCAGCTCCCCGAAGCTGCTGAGCTACAAACAGGAGCTTCTGAGTTTCTGAACACTGAATCAAACTGAACTTGTGCTCCATGGTCCAGAGCCAGTCATCCGCTTCTAACAGCTCATCAGCCTTAGTGAATACCGGGGGCCTTGTCTCGGTAAAGTCCACGTACCGAGCTTCTCCGTCCCCATTGTGCTGTGCTCTGAAGTTTGGGGCGGGGTGTGGTTGGCGTTGTGCTAGCTCGCGCAGCAAGCGAGCGTTGTCAGTAGTGGCACTCAAAAGAACAGCAATGGCATCAGCCGGAGAAGGTGGAGTAGGTGGAGGGTTGGGGATATCATCCCCTCCCTGAGATGTCCCGGCTCCATCAGATCCGCGTGTACGCATCGGCATCTGCTACAAGAGTCATATGTACTTGTTACCACATCAAATTCATAACTTAGAACATATCTTACATACCTCCATTTATTTATCAAACATTAGTTCATCACACTAAAAACAAACGAGTACAACTTCTTAAACTGAAAGGAAACTTTATATTACAAACCCGACCCCACTACGGTCAACTAAGAATCCTACAACGACGTTGCTCGCGGCTTCACCGAACTAGTCGGTGTGGCCAGAGCTGTAGCCCGGGTCGTCATTGCCATTGTCATGATTACCCCCCGGGTTGTCGTCACCGGAGTCGGACTCCTCCTCATCACTGAGGCCTTGATCGGGTTCCCCATCGTCTGCCAACTCTCCGTCCGTATCCATCTCTCCCAAGCCTGGAGGCGGATGGAGCTGATGATATAGGTCAAATGCAATATCACGATATTGCATTGCCAAGTCATTGACGGTATCTAAATGATGTGCCAGCTCCAGCTTCTCCAACTAGAGCTGGTCCTCCCGCTGCCACGCGACATCCCGCTGCGCGGTGACCGTGGCCACCATCTTCACGTACAGATCTTTAAGGAACTTGGTTTTGTCCAGCTTTGCCTTCATCCTGGTCAGCTCGTGCTTGTGTGCACTCCTGGCCTCCTCTTCTCGGGCAATAGCGGCATTCCTCTCCTCCACCATACGGGACATCATGGCCTCACAGTTCTCTGTGGCTTGTTTTTCTTTGGTTAGTTGAGCTTTAAGTTCGCCGATCTCCATGACGTTGTACATCCTTTCTCTCATCACTTCGGTCAGCTCGGCGGACAATCTTTCCACTTCCTGCTGAGGCGGTGAACGGCTACTGCTTGCTTGATCGCTTCGCCGGGCCATCTGGTGTTTAGGAACCCCTTTTGGGCCAGTCCTCTTGCGCGGGGTCTGCTTCCAGCGGCCCATCCTGTAGAGGGTAAGTTTAGATTAGTAAGAGAGACCTTAAGGGTTAGCAAGAATAGGATTGATTCTATACAACCCAACCCAAACAAGGAGGAAGGAATTTAACCAAGTGACATATCATGATGCATGCACGTACTTACGATTCCTATCAACAAATCATAACGATATTACCTCAAATTTTTACAACATAGGGCAATACTTTATGTTGCTCCTTCAAACCACTTCAAAAATTCTAAGAAGGCCTACAGACAGGGGTAAGTTAGGACTAAAGCACTTGGACTCAAAATAGGCAAGTTTATAGCATTGGATCCAAATGATTTTGAAGTTTTTCAAAGGATACAGCCGTCATCTTAGCAACGAATGCTCTGATACCAGCTGTGGCAGAACCTCCTAAGTGTTTGGGCCTACCGACACCTGTCATTGTCCTACAGACCTCTGACGGTGATGCCAGGGATCCTCCCACTTTAGAAGTCCGATGAGCATCGCTGGACGCCCATTCCACCGCTACCTGTGGCGTATCAAGCAAGCTCGTCCTGACCACTGGTGATGGTCAATTAACGAGAATTTCTTCTTCTCGCCCTTGCAGGATAGCAAGTGGCCACCTTAACACCAGGATCACTCGTTGTGAAGACATTGCAGTATCACAAACGACATAAGACCAAAATAATAGTTCAGAGTAAAACAGCGGAAGTATTACATAACTTAATTTACAAAAGGAGTTCGTCCAAATAGTAGAGTGTTATTACAAGCCAGGTCTAGCGGAGCAACTTAAACTTTAGCATAGAGATTACAAATTTACAGACCCTGCCCATGGGTCACGCTCACTCTTCCTCGTCGTCAACCTCGACGACAGTCACACAACAGGGTCCGAAACAGGTCGGCTCCTGAGCTTCACCTGCAACAGGGGTTATAAAACCCTGAGTACGGGAGTACTCAACAAGACTTACCTGGTGGAAAAAGAGGAGAAGGTAGGAATGCAGGCTTAGGGTAGACAAGGGGTGGCTGAGCATGGAGCCAAAGTATTTTGCGGAAAGGCTTACTAATAGTACATCCTTACTTTCAAGTTTTACCCGCGAATTCCTCTCCTCAAGAGGCCGAGGAGTTCGAGGACAGGCTATCTAGTTGCCTCCCACAGACAAGTCTGTGAGTTCCTAGTCCTAAATCAAAGTATTATCTATTCAACGGCCATAGCTTCATGTCACTCTGAGTCCGGGAATTGGGATCCGAACCTCATGAGACATTTCCCCATTTCTCATTTTATCACTTAGTTGCATATTTAACTACGATGAGGGTCGAAGGAATTGAGTCTCCCAATCGGGGAGCAACGACGATTCGAACCGCTTAGGCTGTGGCAGAACCTCCTAAGTGTTTGGGCCCACCGACACCTATCATTGTCCTACGGACCTCTGACGGTGATGCCGGGGATCCTCCCACTTTAGAAGTCCGATGAGCATCGCTGGACGCCCACTCCACCGCTACCTATGGCGTATCAAGCAAGCTCGTCCTGACCACGGGTGATGGTCAATTAACGAGAATTTCTTCTTCTCGCCCATACAGGATAGCAAGTGGCCACCTTAACACCAGGATCACTCGTTGCGAAGACATTGCAGTATCACAAACGACATAAGACCAAAATAATAGTTCAGAGTAAAACAGCGGAAGTATTACATAACTTAATTTACAAAAGGAGTTCGTCCAAATAGCAGAGTGTTATTACAAGCCAGGTCCAGCGGAGCAACTTAAACTTTAGCACAGAGATTACAAATTTACAGACCCTGCCCATGGGTCACGCTCACTCTTCCTCGTCGTCAACCTCGACGACGGTTGTTGATGGTCCTTAAGTATCAAATTTAACTATCAAATAAACAAAGAAAAGGATCCAAATGAAATCAACATCTAGACTTAGGGTTTTATCTAACAGAATTCCACGAGTTTTGGTGTTTGTCTATTTCTGCAGGGGGTTATCAGGAAATACGGAAGAAAGGCCCACATGTCAGGATTACATAGAGATATCAACGCACCGCGCAATTTTCTACCATCTAGAAGACTCCAGAAGCCACGAGACCGAAGCGGAGGCGAAACGGGGCCAGGCCCAGGGCGCCCGCCCTGAGGACCTGGGCGCCCGCCCCCTGCTGGTTCCAGATCAGGACTCTCTTCGCTCGGGATATTCCACCGACCTATTGGATCAAGAAAAACATAGTACCACCTCGCCTATCGACCCAAAAACGCATAGAAGGGGAGGACTATATAAGGAGACCCCCTTGGCCCCTGGAGAAAACATGAAGAAATTATCATAGAGATTGAGGGGTGCCCTCGAAGGAAAACCTCTTCTCTAATTGATATTTCTTTTTAGGCTTAGCAACCAATGTAAGGTAGAAATAGATCTTCTAGTTTCTACTAGATTGAGAGAGATAGAGTGGAGGTGTATATTGGAGGAAGCCCGGCCTGTCGGTGTCTACTCCAAGCTTGTACCTGCGGGATCAAGTTCTCCTAACCCGAAGCTTGCTCCTAGGATTCTTCAGTAATTCGACTTCTAAATTCTAGTAAGTTCTTGTTTTATTGTTCTTATGGTTTATGAGTTTACTTTAATCTCTTCGCGTAGAGTTTAGAGTAATCATTGCTGGCATAAACGTGGTGTTTAGGCTGGGGTATTCATAGATATTCCCTGACTAGCTGGACCATGGTAGTAGTGAGGAACGTGACAATTCCGAGCTACCTTTGTAGATCACATCTCGTTAGCAGGAAGGATAGGGTTTATAGGTGCGGGTCGAACATCCTTTGTGTTGTCTAGATTCCGTTAGCCTCCCTATTAGAACAGTAGATCATCCTTACCAAGGTTAGAAGGATACTACGGTTGCAGTCTTCTCTATTTATCACTCACATCGAAAGACATTCTTTGTGCCTAAAGGGATAGTAGCAATAGATTTGGTTAGTCAGATGCACCCTTTCTCCCAATGGTAAAAATATAAATACGATAACTCTGGATAACCTCCCGGGTGAAATGCTCACCGATATCCGTGCGCTTGCGGACCGTTTCCTTATTGCGTTACCAAATATCAACAAGCATTTCTGGCGCCGTTGCCGGGGAGAAAGACGGTTTGCTGAGATAACTTTGAGTCTTGCTATTATCTTGTATTATACTTTTATACTTTTATTATTTTATCTTTTTATTTTTATCTTTATGGATAACTCAAATTCCATACCTATTATTAAATTCTTTGCACCTTCGGAGACCAGCCATAGACCATGGGAGTCAACACGTCCTGCCCCTAATTATGATCTGTGTCCGGAGTTGATTGCAATATGTCAAAACCAACCCTTTTCTATAGTCGAAGTCCTATCTTTTAATCAAAAAGATAATGCACTTTTAGCTACACCTAGGGAATCTGTTAATTTTTCTATAAATTCTGGATTAAACCTAGCCCTACAAGACCATGTTTTTCCTAGATATTTTCACATTGGTATTAATCATATAACCTTTGGTAGAGTCTTTCTTTCTTTATCTATTAGTAAAGGAAGGTATGTCTTCATTCGTAGACATCCTTCTTGCACTAGTCTTCATAGAAAAATCTTAGAGATAGAGAAGGAATCATCTCCCAGACGAGGAAAGGAAGTTTCAATAGCCGATTTCCAAACATTTCAATCCCATAATTCGGCTATCCATCCCATCCTTGAGCTTAATAATTTCTACTATGCTCTTTCTCTTGAACCTCCCGATAATCCTATGAATCTCTCTAGACATCCCATGCATAAGAAGGAGGATCAAGAAGAGCAACATCAATGGCTAGAGGGCATTAAAAATCCATGTGCTATCACCATTGAATGGATAGACAAAACAAACTTGAGAGACAATCCTAGAGGAATTTTAAGCATTCATGAAGAATCATCATTGGAGTTTAAGAATGAGAGAAACAACAGTGAGCATGGAAGTTATTTCATAAATACCTCACCCAGTCCTTGCTCATATAAAACATCTCTCCATTCAATTTGTCTCTCCATCCTTACCACCTTTGAGATCTCCAACCCCCTCTTCCTTTCTATTTATAAAAACTTTAAAAGGGCGGTTGTCGATGCATATGTCTATAATAAATATTGCAGATCTCGTTGAGTTGATCTTGATATAGGTAGGTGTTGGAGGGGAAACCACTTCACCAACATAACTTGATGGTTTCCCAAGGACAAGCTTAGTGTCCTAAAACAAGCACTTATCAGATCATAACATGAACTTCTAATTATTTGCAACATTGCCTTGTGTATTGAGCATATAAAGATAATTGTAGAAATATTCCTTCAGGTATTCTTGTCACTAACCTTTCCAGGATTGGAGCAAGAAGATCGGATGAATGACAAGCACAGGGTATGTCCAACCAACCATCACACAACATTGAATTAAATTCATCCAAACTTGAATTTTGTAAAATTCAATCTTGGGGGAGTACTTTACATAAAAACATCTTTTGCCATGTTGCTACGTTGGTTGTCCTTACCTTTGAGACATGCTCAATTTGTTAAATACTAATTACACTACTTCAACTCCACTTAAGTAGATCTCTATAAATGCTCTCATGCTACCTTTATTTGCTTTAGTATATGTCTAGGTTTGGAATAGTTTCATTTATCTCTTAATTAAGCATGGTGCTTAGTTTTGGAATGATGATCTTACTTCCAAGGGATTTTAAATTAAGCATGGTGCTTAGGTTAAAATGCCCTTCTAAATCAAATTAGACATGGTGTCTAGGTTGATTTTTAAGCCGATAGTATGCTATAGTAGATATGGGATATTTTGTTGGACTAACCCCTGCAGAAAAACTTTCAATATCAACCTGGGAAGTCCTGAGATAAACTCGCATTAGAGATGAAGAAAGTGACACATGAAGTTTAACAATTTGCGCAAGAAAGACGTAGCTCATAAGAGATGATTCATGGAGGGTGCCACAAACACGATGCACAACCGCTAAGAAAGGAAAGCTTCCATAAGATGATACTGTACCGTCACTCTTCAAGTAAGGTAACACCTTAAGGTACTTGACTATCGCTTCTATAAGTTTCTCCTTGGTTCTAGCATTCACATAAATAAAGAGACAAACATGTATGATTTATAACTCCAGATTAACCAACTCAATTAATTCAACATGTTTAGTCCTTTAATATTTGTCCTTAGTACTGTTGACGGTCCTTAAGTACTAAAATTAATAATCAAATAAACATGAAAAAGGATCAATATGAAACAAACATCTAGAATTAGGGTTTTATCTGACAGAATTCCACAAGTTTTGGTGTTTATCTATTTCTGCAGGGGTTTATCAGAAAATAGGGAGAGAAGGCCCACATGTCATGTTTACAACGAGATAATTACGTGCCGCGCAATTTTCCTTGATCTAGAAGGGTCCAGAAGCCACGGGAACGAACGGGAAGCAATTCGGGCTCGGGGGCTGAGCGCCCGCCCACCCCCCTTGGGCGCCCGCCCTGGCCAGGAAGCCAATCAGGACTCTGCTTCGGGACTACGCTCCACCGACCTAAAGGATCAATCTAAACCATACAATCTATGTCGGTTTGATCCAATGGCTCACGTTCACTTGAGGGGACTATAAAACCAGACCCCCTGGCCCCTGGAGGAGAGGAGGAGAAATCATTATTCAGAGGTAGCCATCAAAGTTAGGGTTTAGAGCTTCTCTCCCACAGAGAATTAGAATTAGCTACTCCCTAATCCTTCAAGTTTAGAGGTTTGATTAGATAGCAATTAGAGAAGTAGAGCACTACGCTCTGGATTCGGATCTTCGGTAATAAAGATTGGTATTATTCATATCTTTCTCTAATTCTATTGTTCTAATTGCATTATGTCTCTAATTATTATGTTCTTAGTTTGCTCTAGTTCTATATTTGATATAGTTCTAATTGATAATGAGTTTATGTATAAGTTTGCAAAGCGCTTAGCTCTTGTCGCGAGGGAGTTAAGTGATAGACCACATGTGAGCGTGGTGCTTAGATGTTATTTATCTGCAAATGTATCCTATTGGCCGAGTCGTGTGGTAGTTCGCGATAGTGATAGCTTCGTTGATTCTTATATAGTCCACCCTCCGTTGATAGGATAGGCAGAACCGGTATTGTGGAGTAAGTCATGCGATGTTCTGATTTACTTTATCAATGTTCCTTATACATGAATGAAGAGTCTTTTATGCTATATATGATCTTGTAGATAACTAGAGTAGATTATGACTTAGTAGTTAGTAGATGACTTAGAATCCATTCTCTAGCTAATCCGACATCACCTACATATATGAGGAGTAGTCTATTTTCTAATCGCTGTGCTCTTTATCCCATGAACTTATACTTTATTATCATTATCTTTATGGTTTACCCCCTGCTAAAGTATGTGACTGTGTGATGAGTTTCTCATTAGTAATCATGTTCTTGCAAGTTTATCTTTAGTCTATGCCTTGATAGATTTTGCCCCTTTGATTTAATTCCATCTTCTTAAGATCCCCTAAGCAAAATTATAAATAACGATACCTGGAATACTTATCCTGGTGAAATGCTACAATGAGGTGTTTTATCTGTGCGCTTGCGGATAGAATAGATTATTTTCTAGAGAGCCTTTATATTTATAAATACCTTTGTACACTCTGGCGCCATGCTAGGGATGACAACCTAGTATCTAAGTGGTGTTAGCTAGTGTCAACAAGCATTTCTGGCGCCGTTGCCGGGGATACTTATAGGATCTATAGGACATGTTAGGAATTATAGGATAATTATATGAGTCTCAGGAATAAGTCATAAAAGGGGACAAAGGAGTAATATTTAGGAATGGTAAGGAAAGCCAGAAAATCAATCAAGGATTATTCATATAAAATATTAGACTAGACTATAGAGAAATAATTGCATAAAACAGCTACTAAGTGAGAAATCATAACAAGGCACCGCTGCTTTGGCAGGTTCACCCTGTTGTTTTTCTATGTTTATATTTTTATACAGGGTATAACAGGATTGACTTTGGGTACATTCAACTCTACATCATCAGAACCAAAGCAATCAAGAGAAGAAGAAGCTAGCTACCAATTGCTGAAGCTATGGCACACAAGACCTTGCAAGAATTCTCTGCTCCAAGTCTTGACAACATTCCAACCGGTCCAAGATTTGCAGTAGAAGAAGGAATACCCAAGTTTGAGCTCAAGTCAAGCCTCATCAATTTGGTACAAGCTACACAATTCAGTGGAAAGGCACATGAAGATGCCAGTGCACACTTGCAGAATTTCCGAGAGATTGGAAGCACAATCCACATCAACGGAGTTGACAAAGACGTCATACTGCTTCGCCTTTTTCCATTCTCACTAGAAGGAAAAGCGAGGAAGTGGTTCTACACTCATCAAGATAACATCAACAACTGGACGAACTTGTCAGATACCTTTCTATCAAAGTTTTTCCCTATAGGCAAAACAACTGCCTTAAGAGGAAATATTGTCAGTTTCCAACAGCAGAAGACAGAAGCCATTTCAGAAGCATGGGAGCGTTTTCAAGGATACATATCAGATTGTCCCCACCATGGAATGGCCACATGGTTACTTATGCAGACCTTCTACCATGGATTAACCCAGAAGGCTCGTGAGTGCATAGATGCATCTGCTAAAGGATCATTCTTGGAGCTTACAACTGGAAAAGCAGAGATACTTTTGGATAAGATAGCAGAAAACCAAAGCTGGTTCCAAGATAAAGCTCAACATTGTCATCAAACTGAAGAAATACCAGAAGAAGTAAAAGCATTATCAACTAAGATAGAAAATTTGCTCCATTGGATTGACGAGAGGGCCAAGTTCAAAGAAGAATATCAACCAACTTCGAGTCAACCCAATAGCAAAGGTATGAATTCAGGTAATACTATCAAGCAACTTTCATTAAAAGAGATAATTGCTTAACAAACCAAAATTAATAATGAAGTTAAACAAAGGCTAGATACAAATGAATCATCTCTAAAAGATATACACAATAAAATGGATTTTCTACTAACTGCCTTTGATGAGCAAAACACTCTTAATAAAAGGGTAGAGCTTAAATTAATAAAGATAGCTGCTGCACTGCCTGTTGCTACTAACCTTGAGCAGGTAAAGAATATAACTACTAGAGGAGGTAAAGCTACCAGAGATCCACCATACCCAAAAGAGAAACAAAGATCATCAGCACCAGTGCAACCAGCAGTGATAGAAGAAGAAAGCCCAGTTGAAGCAGAAGATCTGCTACAACCATCAAGAACTAGAGAAATGAGGAAAGATTTTTACGACACCAACTATTTGCCATTTCCCATAAGAAATAGAGGACTGCAGTCGGATGAGCAGTTTGGTAAGTTTGTAGAGGTCATTCAGAAATTATATGTCAACATACCTCTGCTCGATGCCATACAGGTACCTACATACGCAAAGTACATCAGAGATATTCTTAACAAGAAGAGACCACTGCCCACCACTGAGGTTATCAAGCTGACAGAAGAATGTAGTGCGGCCATCCTCAACAAACCACCAAAGAAGAAGGAAGATCCAGGATGCCCCACTATTGATTGCTCGATCGGAATCCAACACTTCAATAATGCACTTTGTGATCTCGGAGCAAGTGTCAGTGTGATGCCAGCATCAGTCTACAAAAAGCTTGAGCATGCAACTTTAGAACCAACATCAATGTGTCTACAACTAGCGGATCAATCGGTTCGATACCCGTTGGGCATCGCCGAGAACATTCCAGTCAAGATCAGAGATTTCCTGGTACCAGTAGACTTCGTAGTACTGGACATGAGTCCTGACTCAAAAGTTTCCATCATCCTTGGAAGACCATTTCTGAGCACTGCCAATGCCCACATTGATGTCAGGAAGGGAGAAATCAAGTTCAACATAAACGGTCAAGAAGAACACTTCACATTCAAACCCAGACCAGAGAGAGACTCTACAGTGAAGGAAGTTCATGAAGAACCACTGGAGACACCATCTCCGGAGGAAGGTAACTCAGAAGATTAAAAGATTTGGAGGTCCAGCTTGGGGGACCTAAAAATCCCAAACCCTCACCGGGAGGTAAATCGGTATTTACCTGCATTATTAATTTTCTCATATTTAACTTCTTGCATAATTAATTCTTGCATTAGTCATACATTCATAGCATAATTATAATAATCAAAAATATAAATAATATTCGTGGTGTGTAACAACCCATATTTATTAATTATTGTGGAGGCACAAAAATATTTCCCATTATCATTTTTAATTAAAATTTTCATAGATTTTTCCTGCATTATATTTAATCATATTAATCTTCTAGATGCATGACCCACACTCTTTGGGTCCCACATGTCATACACTTCACCTCACATACATCCCATCACATAATTTCATCCACCAATATGTTTCCACTCACTTGACATCTTTCCACCGTCCAACCACTATTATTCTGCGTGAGATCAAAGCAAGGAAGCATGTGGAGGAGGCACACCCAGGATGGACACCAGGGGTGGGCGCCCGCCCACCTACCTTGGGCGCCCGCCCTGTCCCCTGCTCAGCCTATAAAAGGCCACCTCCAGCTCCCCTTCTCTTCACACAAACACTTCAAAAAACCACAAAATCTCAGTTTCCCGAGAAGGAGCTTTTGTAGTGAAGAGAAGAGAGTAGAGAGAAAGAGGAGAGTGGAAGGGAAGGTTGGAGTTCTTTTGAGAAAGTGATTGTCACCTAGCAAATAGTGATCCCGCTGTCCAAGCGGAAGTAAAAGTTGTTTAGAGGGAGGCTCTACCAAAATAGAAACTTGTCTTGAACGATTAACCCCTAGACTACTAACACTCCGGACAGCTGACCACTAACATTTTATCTCACATTTTCCACCAGTTGTGTTTTTGCCAACTTTTGTTTGCAGGATGTTTAAGAAGGTAAAGAATGCAGGGAAGGCTATCAAGAACATTGGTACAAGGAGTTCATCCCGACACTCCTCACAACCATCAGAGATGAGCGTCGACCCGACACCCACACAAGCTCCATCATCTTCATCAGGTCAGCAAGTTAAGGTCCTTCTCAAGATAGGAGACCTAGGACTGAAGACCCGAAGAGAAAAGGAAGTATATCAGCAATTGAAGAATAAAGATTTCATTCACACCAGTACTATCGATCCAATCCTACTACGAGAAACAGGTATGGACACTGAATTTGACTTAATTTTTCAAATGATGGGTTGGACAAAATTTTGGAATATAACTGAGCTCGGTTCTCGTCTTCTCACCCTCGAATTTCTTTGCACTTTACAATACTATGAGGGGGGAATTGTTTTTCGGATGTTCAAACAAGAAATTATGTTGTCTTGGAGAGAGCTAAGCGACCATCTTGGTTTCTCTTCAAGATGCATCCTAAACATTGACTCTGATTTACCCAATTTTGAGAGACACCAGTTTTGGAGAGAAATATCTAGAGATAATTTGTATAGTCAAGCCCGAACCAGTGACATGGAACACCCCACTCTTAGGATGTTTCACAAATGGCTTGGGTACAATCTTTTCTATCGTGACGATATTAGGAAAGTAAGAGTAGGAGATTTACAACTTTTATATGACGCTATTAGTAAAGTACCTACTTCACCTGTTACACTATTAGGTTCACATTGGCTTAGATACCTAGTCTTCAGGGACCAGTAGGATGTACTTCACTTATCACTCGTCTAGCCACTAATCTTCACTTACTTAAAAACTCATCGTTGGACTTCATAGAAGAATTAAGAATTTATCATGGCTATGACACATTTAGACAAGCTCGGATGTTAAAGAAAGAGGGGAATATAATGTATATGCTGTATGATGATAAAGGCAAGATTCGGTTACCTAACCCGAACCTTGGCCTCTACACTGTGCAAAACTTTTTGATTGAGATTGCAGCAACACCAGTGAACCAAAGAACTCCACAGCGAGTGGCATCTGAAAGGATAACCACTCACAGAGAACGCACTTGGTATGGAGCTGACCTTGGACCAGAAGAAGCAGCGCACCTGCATTATTGCGATTATAATCCACGAGTCCTTCGAGACCCATGGGCTCGTCATGCGCAACCACAAGAGCCAACAGAGGAGACATGGCCGGAGAGCCAAGATCACCAGTGGACAAACCCGCCTTTTCATACGGGCAGGTACTCCACTGATCCATATGGAGCTTCAGGATCCAGACCTCCACCCCAATTTGATGCAGGACGATACTCCGACGCCTCCTATGCCTTCACGAATGACTACTATCAAGAGGCCGGTGCTTTCTTCACTCGTACCGACAACACCCTTCTCGACATCCAGAATACGCAAGCAGAACATGGAAGACTCCTGGAAGAGCAACAAAAATGGAACCAGGACCATGCCGCTGCAGTAGAAGAGCTAAGACAAGATACAACAACAATGAACGATAACATCACAACCATGATGCGGTTCTGGAACATCGGGTAAGACCGACGTCAACATCCAGCTTGGGGGAGTTCCTCCCAAATTTATCAAGTAAGTTTTTATTTGTTGTTCTTATTTATTCTATTCTGTCTTAGTATTTAATTTATCTTAAAAGAAAAAAAAACTTAGAAAACCAAATAAATATTTTCTTAATTTACTGCATTCTATAAACATGAAAACAAAATAAAAAGAGTGTGTAGATAAGTGTGCTTTATTTTTCTGCTAAGTTTAATCTCTAAAAAAATAAAAAGACCAAAAATATGCATGATGGAAATGATGAACAGTTGCTCTGTTTGCTTACTTACAAGTACCTAGCTTTTATATTAGAATTCTTCCAGGAATTACTAAAACTAAAATTATTATCTTTGGAAAGCATAAAACTAAAGTCTAGGTAAGAGAAAGACATGATATAAAGTTGAGCTACTGTTTATCTTGTTCCTACTACACTAAGTTCTGGAGATTTATTTTGAAAACTTACGAAGCACGTGATGAGTTCCTAGCATAACAAACTACCTACCACAGCCATACTTGCTATAACATCTTTTACTATATTTACATTGAGTTTGATCGAGCTGTGTTGACCCTTAGGAGCTTTTCATGTGGTTAAATTAAGATATTCACTTGCACGCATCTACCACAGCATTCATCATCAATCATTAAAATTGCTAAAAATATTATCACTCACTGTCCCGAATATTGTTATACTCTCTCTCTAAAAAGATTCAATGTAGAAGAGGCATGGGTTATGCAAAAATATATACGAGGAAATAAAAAGGGGCAAGTGCCCGGGAACCTCGAAAAAGAAAGAAAAAGAGTGAGACGAGAGGTAAAAATGGACAAGTGTCCGAAGTAGAATTAGGGGTGCAAAGATGCCCACTTGAGCGGAAAAAATGGACAAGTGTCCGACAGTAGAATTAGGGGTATCTATTACCCACCTGAAAGAAAAAAAACCCATGTTCTCCTAAAGCAAAGATCAAAGAGGAGGAGAGATAGCAATATGAGGAGCAATGAGAACTAAGTTTTATTATCACTTATGCATTTTCACCATCACTATCATTTACTCCATCACACATGCACATCTTGATTTAATTATATGCTGAGTTCCTTTGGATCCATGGCTCGATTAGACAACATATGTATGAGCTGTTTTTCACTCCTATGAGCTCCACTTAAATATTTCATTAGCTATAGGTAAGTGACATTATGGTAAGGATCCACAAATACCACATATAGAGAGACTTGAGAGAATCATTGCTAGGAACTCTGAGTTTTATTTTGAAAACTTATGAAAAACTCTAGAACAAAGGTGAAGTATAGACAGGAGGGATAGTGCTTGACTTAACTATTTTGTCTTTCGATTACTTAAGACTTAAGTGCAGGTACTAAACTTCATAACACTTCACTCTAATCTGGAAGAATTTTTATGTAAAAGCATGTGTGCCTGTCAGGAAAGAAAACATCGAAGCAACTTCTGATCCGTCTGAGTTTAGCTATTTGCTCAGGGACGAGCAAAGGGTAAGCTTGGGGGAGTTTGTTGACGGTCCTTAAGTACTAAAATTAATAATCAAATAAACATGAAAAAGGATCAATATGAAACAAACATCTAGAATTAGGGTTTTATCTGACAGAATTCCACGAGTTTTGGTGTTTATCTATTTCTGCAGGGGTTTATCAGAAAATAGGGAGAGAAGGCCCACATGTCATGTTTACAACGAGATAATTACGTGCCGCGCAATTTTCCTTGATCTAGAAGGGTCCAGAAGCCATGGGAACGAACGGGAAGCAATTCGGGCTCGGGGGCTGGGCGCCCGCCCACCCCCCTTGGGCGCCCGCCCTGGCCAGGAAGCCAATCAGGACTCTGCTTCGGGATTACGCTCCACCGACCTAAAGGATCAATCTAAACCATACAATCTATGTCGGTTTGATCCAATGGCTCACGTTCACTTGAGGGGACTATAAAACCAGACCCTCTGGCCCCTGGAGGAGAGGAGGAGAAATCATTATTCAGAGGTAGCCATCAAAGTTAGGGTTTAGAGCTTCTCTCCCACAGAGAATTAGAATTAGCTACTCCCTAATCCTTCAAGTTTAGAGGTTTGATTAGATAGCAATTAGAGAAGTAGAGCACTACGCTCTGGATTCGGATCTTCGGTAATAATGATTGGTATTATTCATATCTTTCTCTAATTCTATTGTTCTAATTGCATTATGTCTCTAATTATTATGTTCTTAGTTTGCTCTAGTTCTATATTTGATATAGTTCTAATTGATAATGAGTTTATGTATAAGTTTGCAAAGCGCTTAGCTCTTGTCGCGAGGGAGTTAAGTGATAGATCACATGTGAGCGTGGTGCTTAGATGTTATTTATCTACAAATGTATCCTATTGGCCGAGTCGTGTGGTAGTTCGCGATAGTGACAGCTTCGTTGATTCTTATATAGTCCACCCTCCGTTGATAGGACAGGCAGAACCGGTATTGTGGAGTAAGTCATGCGATGTTCTGATTTACTTTATCAATGTTCCTTATACATGAATGAAGAGTCTTTTATGCTATATATGATCTTGTAGATAACTAGAGTAGATTATGACTTAGTAGTTAGTAGATGACTTAGAATCCATTCTCTAGCTAATCCGACATCACCTACATATATGAGGAGTAGTCTATTTTCTAATCGCTGTGCTCTTTATCCCATGAACTTATACTTTATTATCATTATCTTTATGGTTTACCCCCTGCTAAAGTATGTGACTGTGTGACGAGTTTCTCATTAGTAATCATGTTCTTGCAAGTTTATCTTTAGTCTATGCCTTGATAGATTTTGCCCCTTTGATTTAATTCCATCTTCTTAAGATCCCCTAAGCAAAATTATAAATAACGATACCTGGAATACTTATCCTGGTGAAATGCTACAATGAGGTGTTTTATCTGTGCGCTTGCGGATAGAATAGATTATTTTCTAGAGAGCCTTTACATTTATAAATACCTTTGTACACTCTGGCGCCATGCTAGGGATGACAACCTAGTATCTTAGTGGTGTTAGCTAGTGTCAACAAGTACTACCTTCGTGATCTCACGCTCCTAAACATATAAGCTAATATGTTGCACATTCAATATTTGGAAGATATAAACAAAACATAAATATAGATAGATTATCTTTCCATTAGGTTGAGCCATCTGATCTGACAAATGTTTCAAATACTACACTCATGATCTTATTATCCATCAACTTTGTCTTGCTCACTATGCTTAAGGTTAGAGAAAAACAAATACACTTTTGGTTCTGTTGGTGTTTTCCACCAACAGAGCCCATGCACTTGATCTCTGCCTTGTCTCTATGAACAGGTACACTTCAAGCAAAACATGGAGGAGTTTTACAACTCCTAGACTCCACCAAGTGAAGGACCTGGATCTATGAGCACAAACACACTGAGCAGGATATTGCCAACACCATACTTCGAACTACTGGGCAAAGAAGAAGATGGGTAACACCGTATCAAGAGGTGCAGACGTCAAGGACCACACCTAATTAAATGATGCACCTAAAGGATGAAGATGGTGGAAAGTCTTGTCCAGAAGACTTAAAACATTGGATCCTTGTCGGAAGAGGTCAACATCATCGACTCAGGTCACCTTTCTTGATCAAGAAGGACGACCCTGGTGTTCCAAGCATCGAGTGCGAAATCAATGGATACTCTTTTCAGAAGACACTCTACGACACCGGATCTGACGACAACATAATGGCCGCAGTCACTTATCAGCTCCTGCATGGAACCATGCCCCTACAACCAATATATTCAGCTCCAGATGATTTTCAGGTCATTGACATGGGAGAAGACGAATATGATCCACCCACCATCCTTGGAAGACCGTTCCTCAACACTATCAAACCAATCATCTACATCGGAACCGGAGAAGTCCACATGCACTTTCCCTCTGAGAAGGTACGCCACTACTTTAATGATTCTAACTATATAGTTGAAGACTCTAAGCAGGTCAGGACAAGCAGACGACGCAACCGCAACCAGAGGAGGCAAATCATCAAGAACGGATGGGTACACTATGAAGGAGAAGTGATAAGGACTGAAGACATACAGCTTGAACAGAACTGTCCTGAGGAGACCGTAGCACCGAGTCAGGTGTGGAGGGAGAAGATAGTTATACACGAAGAGAAGCGCCGCCGGAATCACCAACTACGCCACCTAGCGAATCCCAGGACGACTGAGAAAACAGAGAGTCCCGTTCGGAGGACTGAAAAATACCGAACGCCTTGCCAAGAGGTAAACTTGGTAGTTACCCTTTCCTTTCAATTATTCAATTATAATTTGCTTAGTTAATCAGGTTCATGCTATCTTGAAAAGAAAATAAAAATGTTAAAAAAATAGTAAGCCCCATGTGAGTATGCTCATGGCATAAAACCCATAAGTCCATTCACTGTGGTGGCATAAAAATAAAATAAATAAGTTTTCATCTTACAATAAAAATATAAAAAAAAAGAAAGAAAAATAATAATAAGTGTATGATCCTGCTAAATAAATAACATTTATTAAGGAAGCTCAACATGATGAAGGCTAGATATTTATGCTAACACTTAATTAGTTCCACAAGCTTTGTTGTCTATTTGAGCTCCACAGAATTTAAGAATCAAGAAGACTAGCACATGGAGGACATTCTAATCGCTGTCAGAATGCTGCTGACTTTCAAATACACCTCTGCCACCTGCTAGCTACATCAAGAGAAATTACGTCAAAATTCAGCTTGGGGGAGAGCACCCCCATTATTCTCGCTAAGTATTTCTACCTATCTTTATACTTATATTATGTTAGAATATTAAAATACATAAACTATGAAAAACCAAATAAAGATTTTGTGCTTATATATATCTTTTGCTTAGTATGTTTAATAAATAAATAAAGTGGCTATGCTAATCTGAATCTTAATAATAAAACTCTAGCATGGATATGATGAATAGTTGCTCTGCCTAATTTGCACATTTTAAGTTCTCTCTCAAGTTTAGACATAACTATTATAATTTAAATCTTGCTCTAGACCTAAACTTGTGGGATGAAAACTTGATCTGAAGTCTAAGTTGTTAACGGATACGATATGGGAAGGTTGAGCTGCTGTTTATCTGTTCCTAGAGATGCTAGAATTCTAGAGAATTTTATCTTTGAAAATCTTTAAAATGTTGCATGATGAGTTCCTGTATGATGAGAGTTTAAATTCCTACCACAGCCATATATACATGCTTGCTAGACTTTGAGCCACACATTTACTATTTACTGCTTATGAGCATTGAGTGTGGTCAAGCTGTGTAGACCCTTAGGAGCTTGTCATGTGGTTAAATCAAGATTCACTTGCACGTTCACTCATATATGCTACTTCTACTCTGGAAGTACCATCCACATATATCCATCCATTTCCATCTCCAGAATCACCCAAAAAAATATTCTACTCCTAATCCGGGAGAGAATAGTCAAAAACATTTTCCTATCCCTGTTATTCCCTGTGAAATAAATGCTCCAAACATTTTGGTTACTACCACTTGCTATATTATCTCAAGAGATGAGTGCTCTGAAAAAAAAAGAAAAAAAATATATAAACGAGGAAATAAAAAGGGCAAGTGCCCGGAACCTCGAAAGAAAGAAAAAAGTGAGAAGAGAGGTAAAAAATGGACAAGTGTCCGACAGTAGAATTAGGGGTACAAGATACCCACCTGAGAGGAAAGAAAAAGAAGAGCATCTCATTCTCCTCATAAAGTTGCAAAAAGCAAGGAAGGTATGTATCCCCTCAAAAGAGCAAAAGTAGAATTAGACTTTCACCATTGTTATTACCATCATCACCATACACCATTCATTCGCCACACATGCACATCTTGATTTGGCTTATTGATTTGTTTCTCTGGATCCATGGTTTGACTATGCAATAAATGTCTTGTAAGTATGTATTAACTGTCTCCCACCTATGAGCTCCAGATATCAAGCCTTATTAGAGTAGGGTGAGAGAGAAGACAATGTCACTATGCTTTATACCACAAATACTACATATCTTGAGAGAAGGCATATACCATCATTACTTTGGTAAGGATCCACAAATACCACAAAAGAGAGATATGAGAGAGTCATACAAGGAATCTCTGAGTTTTATTTGAAAATCTGCAAAAACCCCAGAGCTATAGCTGATCAAGAATAAGAGACATGGCACTTGGCTAGACTGTTCTATCTTTTAACCTCTCAAGACAGAAGTGACAGTTACAAGTCCCATGGTGAAGGTAAAGTAAGTAAGTTTTAAGTCTTGACAGTTTACTCTAACTCAGAGATGAGATCTTATTTAAAAAAAAAGCATGTATACCGTCAATTTTTAAAGATATTGCAACAACTTCTAATCCATTGCTGAGTCTATCCTTGCTCAGGGACGAGCAAGAGGTAAGCTTGGGGGAGTTTGTTGACGGTCCTTAAGGATCAAATTTAATTATCAAATAAACAAAGAAAAGGATCCAAATAAAATCAACATCTAGACTTAGGGTTTTATCTAACAGAATTCCACGAGTTTTGGTGTTTGTCTATTTCTGCAGGGGGTTATCAGGAAATACGGAAGAAAGGCCCACATGTCAGGATTACATAGAGATATCAACGCACCGCGCAATTTTCTACCATCTAGAAGACTCCAGAAGCCACGAGACCGAAGCGGAGGCGAAACGGGGCCAGGCCCAGGGCGCCCGCCCTGAGAACCTGGGTGCCCGCCCCCTGCTGCAGCCAGATCAGGACTCTCTTTGCTCGGGATATTCCACCGACCTATTGGATCAAGAAAAACATAGTACCACCTCGCCTATCGACCCAAAAACGCATAGAAGGGGAGGACTATATAAGGAGACCCCCTTGGCCCCTGGAGAAGACATGAAGAAATTATCATAGAGATTGAGGGGTGCCCTCGAAGGAAAACCTCTTCTCTAATTAATATTTCTTTTTAGGCTTAGCAACCAATGTAAGGTAGAAATAGATCTTCTAGTTTCTACTAGATTGAGAGAGATAGAGTGGAGGTGTATATTGGAGGAAGCCCGGCCTGTCGGTGTCTACTCCAAGCTTGTACCTGCGGGATCAAGTTCTCCTAACCCGAAGCTTGCTCCTGGGATTCTTCAGTAATTCGACTTCTAAATTCTAGTAAGTTCTTGTTTTATTGTTCTTATGGTTTATGAGTTTAGTTTAATCTCTTCGCGTAGAGTTTAGAGTAATCATTGCTGGCGTAAACGTGGTGTTTAGGCTGGGGTATTCATAGATATTCCCTGACTAGCTGGACCGTGGTAGTAGTGAGGAACGTGACAATTCCGAGCTACCTTTGTAGATCACATCTCGTTAGCAGGAAGGATAGGGTTTATAGGTGCGGGTCGAACATCCTTTGTGTTGTCTAGATTCCGTTAGCCTCCCCATTAGAACAGTAGATCATCCTTACCAAGGTTAGAAGGATACTACGGTTGCAGTCTTCTCTATTTATCACTCACATCGAAAGACATTCTTTGTGCCTAAAGGGATAGTAGCAATAGATTTGGTTAGTCAGATGCACCCTTTCTCCCAGTGGTAAAAATATAAATACGATAACTCTAGATAACCTCTCGGGTGAAATGCTCACCGATATCCGTGCGCTTGCGGATCGTTTCCTTATTGCGTTACCAAATATCAACAACGGTCACACAACAGGGTCCGAAACAGGTCGGCTCCTGAGCTTCACGTGCAACAGGGGTTATAAAACCCTGAGTACGGGAGTACTCAACAAGACTTACCCGGTGGAAAAAGAGGAGAAGGTAGGAATGCAGGCTTAGGGTAGACAAGGGGTGGCTGAGCATGGAGCCAAAGTATTTTTCGGAAAGGCTTACTAATAGTACATCCTTACTTTCAAGGTTTACCAGCGAATTCCTCTCCTCAAGAGGCCGAGGAGTTCGAGGACAGGCTATCTAGTTGCCTCCCACAGACAAGTCTGTGAGTTCCTGTAAGTGCAATCAAGCCTATTGTGGGTTTTGGCGTTGATGACCACCGAATTAGGGAACTAATGAGTTTTGCTGAGATGACAAGCAGGGAATATAACAAAGAGGTTGTTGAATACCATGGAGGATCCCCCGTTTCTAAAGGATGGCTTTCCTAGCTCCAAAGGAGGTTTAATTCATTTTCGGTTTCAATTTGAGTATAGGAAAAGCCGTACTATAAAGAGGGACTCCAAGGTTGTGGATCAAATTGTGAACCAAAGGCTCAAAAGCTCATCAACATCCTCAGACCCAAGCCTAGCCAGCATATCTTTCTCTCTACACTTTGGTGTTTTCAGGCTGGTTCAGGCAAGGGCGGCACTGCCGCCCTACCCTGTGACAGTTGGAGAGCTGGGTATAAATACCCTTCCAGACCGTCTCAAACGGTAACCTGCTCATCTTCCTCGCTCCCAACCGTTGCAAACAGACTAGAGCTCACTTCTCTCTCCCTCCTTTGTTGCTCCTCAAGCCCCCAAGCCAATCCTTGATTCTAGCCATCAAAACTTGAGGGAAAAGGCAGCAAACTTCGATTGGAGAGCAGATCCATTGATTCCCAGCGTCAAAAAGAGCTTTTGGTTCACGTTTGGCCGGCAGCCTTGAGTTTGTTACTCTTGGAGCTTGCTCCTAGCCGGCTAGGCGTCGCCCTAGAGCTTGCCAACTTGTGTGGCAGCCAAGGGAAGGTTTGTAAGGTTACCCTTGCAGCTAATACATTCTTTACTCTTTGCAAGGGTTAAAATCCTTGCTTTGAGAACGAGGAGAAGGTAAGCCTGTGTGGCTAAGCCGGTCCTAGTGTGGGCACCTCAACAACGTGGAGTAGGCCAAGCCTTGTTGTGGCAACAGCTGAACCACGGTAAAAATCGTGTGTCTTGTGTGCTTTCACTTGTGTATGAGTTTGTGTTAGGATTTGAGGCCGATCTACTTGGTGGGAAGGCTCCAGCACATTCTAGCCACGTACCTGTGCTCTAACATCTTGCAGGAAGCTTGGAAATTTAGTCGATCTAAATTTCCCTGGGTAAACTTTGAATCAATTCAATTAAGCTTCTGTCTGTTTTTCTGTTGAGGCCGTCAGTGCCGCCCTGGGAGGGCCTCACTGCCGCCCTTGCCTGTGTGACTGATAAACTTCGCTGAAAAAGTTTGAACAGGCCTATTCACCCCACCTTTAGGCCACTTCCTGTACATCCAGAGATCCTACAAGTGGTATCGGAGCCGAGTTGCTTCGTATACGCTTCACCGCGTGAAGTATGGAAGTTGCGGGAAGCTCGGGGGCAAAGGATAAGTCCATTCCAGCTGCACAAGCTGAGGATGTGCTGGTTGAGAGTGATAGCAGTGAGCTATCAGTCACAACAGCCAGCAACTCCACCCTCAAGCCTGATGGTGGTATGACTACCGACCCCGAGAGAAGGCAAAGAAGGCAAGCAAGAAGAGAAGCTAAAGCAAAAAGAAAAGAAGATGAAAAGCTAGCTGCCAAGAAAAAGAGAAAAGAAGAAAGAAAAGCCAAACGAGAAGAGCGAGCCAAAAGAAGGGCAGCAAAGAAAGAAGAAGAGAAGAAGAAAGAAAAGGAGGTGTATGATGCATCATCAAGTGAGCTATCATCTAGTACGGATGATGGTGATGATGATGAATCATATAACCGCTCCAAGAAGGACAAGAAGGGCAAATCAACGAAGGAGGACAACAGCAACAAAAAGAAATACTCTGCTGTATCCTTTAACTATTCTTATTTGTCTAACAGAGACAAGAAGTGTCTTGTCAACGTGCCCGCTGGCAAGTTGCCTCATTTCGATGGGACCGACTTTGCTAAGTGGAAGCATTTGATGAGTCGCTATCTTGGAGCTCTTCACCCCGGTCTTTGGGATGTTGTTTGTGATGGATTTCAGGAACCTGCAGATCCAGAGAATCCAACAAATGAAGAAATGATTGCTGTCCACTTCAATAATCAAGCCACAAGCATTCTCCTTAGTGCTCTCAATGGAAATGAGTACAATCGGGTGATGAATGTGAATGTGGCCAAGCAGATTTGGGATACTTTGGTTTTAGCTCATGAAGGTGTTGACAAAGTGAGGAAGGCCAAAATTGATTTGATGATGGCCAAGCTCAATAGGTTTGTGATTATTGGTGATGAAGGGCCACAAGAAATGTTTGATAGGTTGATGGTGCTAGTTGGAAAAATTAGAGGCTATGGTGGTGACCTTGATGACCATAGAGTTGTGAAAGTAATGTTGGAAGCATACTCACCAAGGAATGAGACCGTGGTCACTCTCATTAGAGACAAGAAGAATTTCGAGCATTTCACCCCAAGTGATGTGCTTGGAAGATTGTTGACATTTGACATGCAAAGTGAAGAGGCTAATGAGAGAAGAAAGCTTGGCGAGCTGCAAGCCAAATTAGAAGGCATGAAGGTCAATGATATAGCACTCAAGGCAAAGCAATCAAACAAGCAAGGTGGCTGCAGCAAATCCAAGAGCAGCAAGCAAGTATCAACAAGTCAGCCCAAGAAAGCAAAGCAAGTTCAAGAATGTGATCCATCTTCATCCTCTAGTGATAGTGATGGTGATGATGGTGATTATGAGAAGATAGATGATATTGCCCTCTTCATAAGCAAGCATAGACGGGGGCTGAAACAACATGGATTCAAGTTCACTCCAAGGAAGTTCCAAAACAAGAAGAAACGATTGTGCTTTAACTGTGGCAGCACCGAGCATCTTGTTGCAGAATGTCCAGAGGCAAAGAAAAAGAAGGAACAAAGGCATGACAACAAGAGAAATTACAAGAGGGTTGGAGAAGCACACATCGGGCATGAATGGGACTCAACTCAAGAGACCTCAAGTGGAGATGAGAAGGTGGCTACCATGGCTGTTCTCAAATCAACATCTTCACCAAGGCTCTTCGACAACATGACCGATGATGAGCAAGATGGCAGCTCCCACATTTGTCTTATGGCAAAGGGTGGGAAGGTACAAACCAAATCCAAATCTTCTCCAATCCCCAAAGAAATCTCTAGTAGTGAACTAAGTGACTCCTCTAGTGATGATGACTCTAGTGATGATGAATTTAATGAAATGACTAAAAAGTGTGATCATAAAACTAAAGTCTACATCTCTAGGCTAATGAAGGAAGTACTAGATCTCAATAATGAAATTGATTTAAGAAATGATGACATCAAGCAGCAAGCTAAGAAAAATCTGGCTCAAATTAAAGAGATTGACTCATTGGAAAGTGAGGTGGCTGCACTAAAGAAAAGTATAAAGAAAGAAAAAGAAAGCCACACTCTCACAAAGAAGGAAGTAGATGCACTCAAGCAAAAGTATTATGGCTTAGATGAAAAGCATAAAGGTCTTGAGCAGCAATATAATCTTCTTTGGGAGAGTACCTCACAGTCCTCTAAGTCAAATGAGACTAGTACTCCCTCCATTAGTGAAAGTTGTAGAAAATGCAATAATCTTGACTTAAACATGTATTCCACAAATCTTGCAAACATGGAGGCTATGAAAAAGGAGATCACGAGGCTCACACATCTGTTGAACACCAAGTATGAGAACAAACCACAAGGTAAAGAAGTTCAGCAAAATAGGCCAAACTACAAGGATGGGAGAAATCCCAAAGTCAAGGATGGACTTGGCCACACAAAAGGAGGAAAGACAAATGGAAGAGACCTGGTGAATGGCATTGAGTGTGTTAAATTCACGAGCAAAGGTAAGGTTGGTGTAGAGCAGCCTGCACAGAAGGGAGCACAAAAGCAGCCCCGAGCCCACTGGCCAGCCAAGGGCGGCAGTGAGGCCATGAAGGGCGGCAGTGCCGCCCTCCCCAGACAAGGGAAGGCTACCAACCTCAAACCTGAGCTTATGAAAGCACAAAAGAAGGTATGCCAGCCTCAGGGGGAGTCCCAGCATCTCAGAAAGCAGAACAGGGGGACTCCAAAGAAAAGTTTCTATCAACCAAAGGCAAAGACACAAAGCCCAATTGTGAATACTTCCTTTGTGTTGAAAAATAACAGCAAAGGGGAAGTGATTGCCAAATATGTTGGCAAGGGCAGAAATGTGTATCTTAACACTTCCATTTGGGTTCCTAAAATTTTTGTGACTAACATGCAAGGCCCCAAGAAAGATTGGGGACCTAAACCAAGGAACTAAACTTGTTTTGCAGGCATACTCCTCCGGTGGGTCAAGTTGGGTGCTTGACAGCGGCTGTACAAATCATATGACCGGAGAGAAGAGTATGTTCTCAACGTATTCCCCAACTACAAATTCAAAAGAATCTATCATATTTGGTGATAACTCCAAGGGGGAAGTTGTCGGTCTTGGTAAGGTTGCTATCACAACAAATTCTTCCATTTCAAATGTCTTGCATGTGGATCCGTTGGGATACAACTTGTTATCAGTTTCACAATTGTGTGAGGCTGGTTACAATTGTCTCTTTACGGAGAAAGGTGTGGAAGTATTTAAGAGGGAGGATTCCTCTATTGTCTTTACGGGTCGCTTGAAGTGCAAGCTTTACCTAGTTGATTTCAACAAAGGTAAGGCCAAGCTTGAGACTTGTTTAATGGCAAAATCTAGCATGGGCTGGTTATGGCATCGCCGTCTAGCACATGTTGGCATGAGGAACTTGGCCAAACTCCAAAAGGACAACCACATCATTGGACTAACAAATGTTGAATTTGAGAAAGACAGGATATGTGGTGCTTGCCAAGCCGGGAAACAAGTAGGTGTACCACACCCACCAAAGAGTATCATGACGACCACTCAACCATTGGAGTTGATACATATGGACCTCTTTGGACCGGTCGCCTACCTAAGCATCGGGGGTAACAAATATGGATTAGTTATTGTTGATGATTATTCTCGCTTCACTTGGGTATTCTTTGTCTTTGAGAAATCTCAGGTACAAGAGAAAGTAAAGATCTTTGTGAGAAGAGCACAAAGAGAGTTTGGGCTGCCCATCAAGAAAATAAGAAGTGATAATGGCAGCGAGTTCAAAAACACCCAAGTTGAAGAATTTCTTGATGATGAAGGCATCAAGCATGAGTTTTCAACTCCATACACCCCGCAGCAAAATGGCGTGGTAGAGAGGAAGAATAGAACACTCATTGATATGGCAAGAACAATGCTTGATGAGTATAAGACTTCGGACCTATTTTGGTGCGAAGCAATCAACACTGCTTGCCATGCAATCAACCGCCTCTATCTACACAAGAAACTCAAGAAGACTTCATATGAGCTGCTAACCGGTAACAAACCAAAGGTGCCATACTTTAGAGTGTTTGGGTGCAAGTGTTTCATACTCAATAAAAGGCCCAAAACCTCTAAGTTTGCACCTAAAGTTGATGAAGGGATTCTTCTTGGTTATGGATCAAATGAGCATGCCTACCGCATCTACAACAAAACCTCTGGTAGAGTTGAAGTTGCGGTAGATGTCTCATTTGATGAGTCTAACGGCTCTCAAGTAGAGCATATTGATGAAAGTGTTGCAGGAAAGGAGGATCCACCATGTGAGGCAATCAAGCAATTGGCTCTTGGTGACATAAGGCCACAAGAAGAAAAAGCCACTGCTCAGGAGGATCCCCAAGATGCTGCTGACAAGTCTTCCGCTGATGCACTCGATGCAAATGTGTCAGCCACACCTGCTGCTCAGCAACAGGGCGGCAGTGAGGCTGTCCAGGGCGGCAGTGCCGCCCCTCCCTCAGCAGCAGCAACTTCCTCAACACCTCAAGGGCTGGATCTTGCACCAGTTTTTGAGCTTGAAGCTGATGAAGAGTTAGATGAAGAACAAGACGGTGTTGAGCATCCCAGACTACGCCAAACAATTCAAAGAGATCATCCTGCCGACAACATCCTTGGAAGTCTTCGAAAGGGGAGTGTGACACGTTCACATTTAGCAAGTTTCTGTCAACATTTCT